>NW_004567166.1:585163-617762 GCF_000260355.1 Condylura cristata
ATTCCACTGTAGGTGTGTGAACATTTTGTTTACTATTGGTTTTATTCTAAGTCTTTTGATTTTTCAGAATAACTTTTTATTGGCCTCAATAGGGTCTTTTTTCTCAGTTTTTTAATTATCCTCCTTTGGGTCTCCTAAGTACATAATATAATCTGTAAAAGAGTTTCCCTTCACCTTTCCTCTCCTAGGCGTCATTTCCTACCCTTCCTAATCACTTCAGCTTGTGCCTCCAAGTATATTTGGGGAAGATGGTGACCGTGGACAACCTTGCTTCCCAATAATTAAATATTAATTTGCAATTACATGCAAGGCATAGCGTTAGCCTGTTAGCAGAGTCACAGCAGCCTTAAGATATTTGGCTTGTGTTGCTAAGGAACAATAGGGAGGGTCTTAAATTAATAAAGAATTGTAGATACAAGTTCTAAGTGGGGTGAAGATGAAGCACATCCTGACTCTGGGTGGATTGGGGGAGGTGTTGATTGGGGCATGAGGAACCCCCACCCTATTGGGCTCCTTTAAGCTGGACTGATGCTTCAATGTCAGGAGACCCCTTTCCCTATAACTTGCTCTTTACACATAACTGAGTCTCTGAATCATCGAGACACTCGCCTGGGAACTTGGGGGCCACTAAGAGAGGGGTTTTGAGGATGCCTTTGCTGGTGCCACCCCAGAACCCTGCACGAACTCCAAAAAATGATGCCAATTTTGTCCTTTGACTTATTTCCTGAACTGGCCGTCAGGACCTGCTGCTCTCTTGCGAGGTATTGTACCTGCGCTTCCTTGGCTGGGGGGTGAGCTAGAAACCATTCGGTGGTCTCTGGTCAAGAACTTACTGGATTATCCCGGAGGATTCAACCTGGAGCAGACTTGGCTCTGTCTGTGCCTTTCCTATCAACTGGAGTTTGAGCTTCGCCCCTATGGGTGGGAACAGGGAGTTGCCGCCCTAACAATGTGATTATTCTCCACCAGGACTTGTCTGCTACATTGTCCTTGGGCAAAACAGAATCTACGTGATTCCTTCTGCTTTTTTGAAAATATTTTTATGATTTTTTTAAAGATTTATTTATTTATGCATACAGAACTGGGGTACAGGCCAGAGGTGCAGGGGCGGCGAGAGGCTTCACCAGAGACAGAGTAGGGAGCAGAACAGGCAGATCAACGAAGTACACTGCTGAGGGGAGCAGCGGGCGGGTCAGGAGAGGTCTGCCACGCCATGTGGTCACCTCCGGGGCAGGCGGGAATCGAACTCATGCGGAAGTGCCTTTTAGCTTCTCAGTGCTGTGCTTTAACCCGCTGCGCCACAGGGGAGGGCCTATTTTTATGATTTATCTACTCATACAAGAGTCAGGGTGCAGGCCAGATGTGCAGGGGTGAGGGGACTCCCCAGAGATAGAGTGGGGAACAGAACAGGCAAACTGACAAAGTACACTGCTGAGGGGAGCAGCAGGGACACAGGAGAGGTCTGCCATGCCATGTGGGTCACCTTCAGGGCAGGGATCGAACTCATGCTAAAGTAGCTTTAGCTTCTTAGTGCTGTGCTTTAACCCGCGGTGCCACCAGGGAGGACAATTTCTGCTTTTTTAAAAAAGTATTTTTAAAATTTATCTACTAATACAAGAACTGGGGTACAGGCCAGAGGTTCAGCGATGAGGGGCCACTCCAGAGACAGAGTGGGGAGCAGAACAGGTGGATCCACTGAAACCCATGGCTGAGGGGGTAGGGGGGAGACAGGAGGGTTCTGTGAACCCTGGGAGTCCCTCCCTGGCTGGGGGTAGAACTCAGGCTTCATAGTGCTTCATTGTACTATGACTCACCTCTGCACCCCCAGGGATGTCCCTAAACTCTTCCTTTCTAAAGAATGCTCTAGAAGAAGGAGAAGCTCTTTATCAGGCTCCTGGGTTCCCATGGAGGTGAAAAGATGGCTTTGCCCCCAGGCAGAGACCCTTGCAGAGACTAGAGGAGTCTGCCCTGACTTCAGGACACATCCTGGAGCTGTCTTCTCCCCTGCTGAGAAGAGGTTTTACTGAGCAATTTTGATATAAGATTTTATATAATTTCCATTTCTCAGTATCTCCACTACAGGTTACATGGTGCTTTAATTGTTTGTTTTTTTTTCCTTTACTCTCCTCATTACTTTTATGGATTCTTTATCATCCAGCTTTCACCTCCCTGTGAATTCCTACACCCATCCACCTATCTACCCATCTACCCATCCATCCATCCACCCACCCATTCACCTATCATCCACTCATCCATCCATCCACCCACCCATCCATTCATTCATCATATATTTTCTATCCACTAAGCATCTACAACTATTCATAAATAATCTATTTACCCTATTTAGCTAGCTGGCATGTGCTCTTTCTCTCTTTCTACCCCTTTCCCCCTTTCCTTTCTATCTATATCTTTGTATTCAGGACTAGAAGAGTGAGAAAGACACATAAGTCAAACAGAGCAAGCCAGAACCAAACTGTAAACAGCAATAGTAGTTGCAATGGCAGATGGGAGTCTCTGGTTATATACTTCACTTAATTTTAAAGCTTTTCTGTATGCTGTAAAGGCTCTCAAAAGAGAGTTTTATAAAAGTATGCAGACATGAGACTTATTTGAATGCTACATATAGACCAGTGCATGTGAAAGTTAGAGGAAATTGATAACCCTCTAGTAAAAGATAACTAAGTTGACCACACACATTCAGAACACCAGAGTAGATGAGCCCAGATGGCTTTGAGGAGAGTTTTAGTAACATGTTAAGGAGGAGAGAGTCTATCGCACATGCACCCCTCAGGAGGACCAGAGCAGTTCATGGTTCACAGACCCTATGCCCATCAGACCCTGCCCCAGCACTGGGGTGCCTGGGCAGTGCTCCCATGACTGCAGTCACCATCCAACTTTAAATCTTCCCCTGTGGTTTGGATTTGCCTTGCCCACTTGGGGGTATCCCAACTCCAAGGGTGCCTGCCCACTACCTTGTTCCTACATAAATCGTTCAATGAGGCTTGCCAGGACCCCTGAGCTAAATATGCAACCTTAGTTGCAGATGTTGAAAGGAGGAACATGAAAGATACCTGGAGGACGCGGGAGGGGCTGGCTCCCCAAATTTCACCTTCGTTCCATGCTTCCAGGCTCTTGGAACCAGACAAATAGCATGGCCACCTCCTGGCACCTCCCAGAGCCCCCAGGGCCTCTCCATGTGTAGGGTCCACTGTGTGAAAAGAATTGACAGGATGGCTGCTATAGTCAGCACTAGCCTCTAGTGGTGGGGTTGGTGCTGATGGGTGTGGGGGATGCTGTTCCCCTCAGTCTGGGCCAGGCTCCAACTCCATGGGCTGACCTCTGGGGTCACTCACCTTCTCCCAGGGCCACACCTGATGGTCACTCTTGAGCCGAGGGAGCAGGGATGGTGGAAGCAGCAGGGAGAGAATCTTCTGGTTGGAATATAGCAAACAAAACATAGGCAAACAAACAAAGGCCCCCCAAAGTGTCCCCCCAAACTCTGCCTTTGCAGTCTGCTGCCGGGATGCATTTTCCCAATGCCATCCAAGTCTAACTATTTATTTTAACTAAAGTAATCGAGATTAATGTCACCAGCATGACACACACTGTTTGCTCAAGAACACATAGAACAATTGCTCAGGGCAAGCTTCATTAAGAAATCAGATAAAATTAGGAAAACTGATTATATTTCAAAACTCAGCGGCAGCTCAAATTGCCATTCAGGAGTTTCCAATTAACACAATTGGTCTTGTTCACAATCAGCTATTGTAATCTCATTAGCTTATTATATTTTAATCATTGTGAGATACAGCACAGCAAAATGTGTTTTATTTTGGAGGGTGGAGTCCGGCCAACTGGGGGCGCAGCCTCCCAGTGCCAGCCCCATGCAGGACTCAGGGACTCTGGCCTCTGCGCCCCTCTTCCTGGGAAACAACTGCTGGAGTGTCAGCACCAGGCTGCCACCTCTGCAGTGGGGTGAGGGCATGAAGGCACCAGACACCCAGTTTGGCAGGCACTGCTGGCAGGGTTAATTACACAGCTGACACCACCCCTCAAATCATTTTGCAGAGGCATTTGGAGAAATGACTGTTTCAACCAGAGCAAGGGAGAGAGGCATATGAGGGGCTCGAGAATAGGTTGAGGCTCCCCATAGGCCATCGAACCACTGCCCCCCTTTGTCTGACTTGTCTACCTCTGCAGACACCCCTGCATAAAGCCACACAGGGGCCTTTTGTCCTCATGTGTGGCTGCCTGCCGATGCCCCGTGTCCTCTCTCATGCCACAGGCTGGACACTTGTGGTAGGAGCTGGGGTGCAGAGGCTTCGCTGTTGCATTTACTTTCTGGGTGTTTTCTGGGGAGGGCACTGGGCAGGGCCCCCTTCATGTGCTGCCTCAGCCTCTGGGGGGCCATGGTTCTGCAGAAAGGGGCTCCTGGCACGTTGGGCCCCTGCCTCTGATCTCCACGCTCACCCTGCTTTTGCAGGTGGGTGACATGAACACCATGCTAGGGTGCCAGTGACTGAGCTCCTGATAGGTATTTGTCTGTAAATAAATAGCTGCGGGAAGCACCCCGCTAATTCCCACGAGAGTGTGGGCTGGAGCGGGTGGATTCCTTCCGTGCCTCTCTCTTCCAAGCCTCAGCACTGGAAAGGTGAACGTTCATCATTATTAAAATCATTCAATTTGTGTCTTTAATTATAACTTTTGGGGGCATGAATGGCTCCAGAGAAATTAGTCTTCTATTTGCTCCATGAAAGAATTTAATAAGTAATACATTATGTTAACTGATTTTTAAAAATCCATTTAATTTTTTCCTGAATTCTATTTTAGGATGATGAGTTTTGATATCACGGAAATCTTCATCCAGCATCTTCTGCTCACATGATGAAACACTTTGGTTTCTTCGACGACAAGTTCCCGGGTTCTTTACTTTTGTGATTTAGCTAATGAAGGATGGTTGGGCTTTCCGGGGGCTCCGGAGCTGAGCACTCAGCCACGGACGGGGTCCTCCCCTCTGAGAACACTCGTAGTCACTGGGGGACCTTTGAGGGCACCCCAAAATCAGCACCTACCTTGTGAGGCTGGACTTGCTCCCAGCACCTCTGGGACTGGACCTGTGGGGGACTAGAGACAGAGAGACCTTCTCAGTCTACTGGAGAATCAGCTGGAGTCTCCCCTGTTGCCGTCCACTGTTGGGGACATCGGAAGCCCCTTTTGCTGGACACAAGTTGAGGCAGACAGAAGACTCAGCGCCGAGATGTCCAATGTCCAAGCAAGAATGCCCAACCCCAGCACAAGTGCATGAGAAACATGGAACAGAGAAAACACCATCCTCACCCCCTTCCTCAGGGCACTGGCTGGGGTGGGGGTTAACACAGGGTATTCAGGGCTGGGGCGCAGCAGGTGCTGGGCAGGGCTCATCTCAGCTGGGACAGTGATGAAGCTTGCTCTGAGGAGCAGGAGGTGAGGGGAACTCAGCCGGCCTCACGCTAAAGGCACATGAGTGACAAGTCCCCGGCAGCCAGCTTCCCCAAGACCCTTGGGGGGTTGCCTCACCCCACTCTGCGGGGCAGAGAGGACACCCAAGGTGGTGCCTCAGAGGGGCCTGAGAAGGCAGAAAACGTGAGCATGAAGCACCTCTGTCCCCGACAGGCAGACACAGGTGTGTGTGCTGCTGTGCACACAGCCTCTGTCTACCTGCATCTGGGCTAAGCAGGGGGCGCTCCTGTGTCTGCACACACCTCAGACTCTACTATTTATCTAAAATACCCATTTTACTTATTTATGCACACAGAGCTGGGTGCAGGCCAGAGGTGCGGGGCTGAGAAGACTCCCTGGCGACAGAGTGAGGAGAAGAGCAGGAAGATCCCTTGAAATCCACTGCTGAGGGAGGAGCAGGGAGGCAGGAAGGGTCTCCTGTGCCCTAGGGTCACTCACTGGCCAGGGATGGATTTGTGCTACAGTGGCCGGGACAGCTCCACAGGCTGAGCCCCAGCCCTGCACCCTAGGAAGTGTTGTTAGTGATGAGCTGCAGGGCTGAGCAGGAAGGGCACCTCCCAGCCATCGGTGGGTACACTTCACCAGCCACTGCCCCTGGGCTCCACTGCCCGCCCCTTCTTTCTGTGAGCATCATCCAGAGGTGATTGCGCCAGGGGTCCACATGGGTCACGGTGGCCTTGTGTGCTGGTGGCTCCTTTCCTGTGGAGAGTGCTCCCTCATTGACTCTCTGGGCTGCCCTGTACAAAGTATTGGGGGTCCAAGGCCCGCGGTCCTTCTGTGGGCTTCCCTGTGCTGCCCCACCATGACAGTTGAGGGTCACAGCCACCTGCCGGCTCAGGAGGCTTCTGGGTCTGCAGATAACAGACCAAGAAAGGAGGTGTGGGCACTGAAGGCTTGGGAGACACCCCAGAGGAGGACCTGTGCCAAGGTCTGGGTGGGAGCTGATCCAAAGTGGGAGCAGGTGATAAGAGGTCAAGAGGAGAAGGTGGGGGGAGGTCAGGGAGAGTGGGGGGTAAAGGAGGAAGATGGGCGCCTGCCCAGCTACCTCCAGGGGTGTCTGCTGTTCGGTAGGGACCAGCCACAACACAGTGGCATTTGTGCTGTGTAGCAAACTGGCGCTGGCCTGGAGAATTAATTTAATGGAGGCCAGAGCAGAAAGAGGTGAAATTATTTAAAAATTTAATGAGGTTGGATAACTGCTCGAAGGTCAGACGGCAGAAAATGGCAGCAGAGATGGGGGCAGGGACTGTGTGGGTGCAGACGCGTAGACGGTGCCCCCCTGGAGCCCTCGGGAGCCACCTCCAACCCGAACCCACCCTCCCCTCGCCAACGGTGAGGCAGAGCAGGGAGCAGGGCGGGGCTGGTGGGCAGGGCAAAGAGTGCCAGTGTCGGGGAGAGACGGGTCAATGCCTGGCTCACTTGCGCAAGTACCAAGCTGCGAGGCACTGGCTCTGCTGAGCCCCCTCAGGAGGGCGATGGTGGGGTGGGGTGTCCACGGCCAGGACGAGGGCCAGTTGCTCCAGCACCCGGGAGTGAGGATCCCGGATGTAGACTTGACACTGAGGCCGAGGAGAAGGAGCCTGGCACATCCACCCTGCAGCCCCTACACACCCCCTCTGCTCCTCCTGCTGGTATTTCTGGGGAGACAATGGGGCCTCCTGTCTTCTGGGGACTCCCCAAGTACTACTCAGGGGTATTCTCAGCCATGTACCCCCAGAGATGATCCCAGATCTGTCTTGCAGCTCTGAGCCAGCCTGCCTGGTACTGAGGGCCCCAGCTGCGACACTGGGGGACAGAGTTGCCCTCCTTGCAGTGCTCCTTTCTCCCCTCCTCCTTCCCTCCCCCTCCTTCCTCCCCTTCCCCTCCTTCCCTCCCTCCCTCCTCTCCCCTCTCCCTCCTCCCTATCCCATTCCTCCCCTCTTTCCCTTTTCCCCTCCTCCCTTCCCCCTCCTCCCTTTCCCCCTCCTCCTTCTCCTTTCCCCAACTCTCCTCCTCCTCCCTCCCCCCTCCCCTTCTTCTTCAACCTCCCCTTGGCCTCCGCACCCCTGCTCACCACCTCAGACTGAGAGCAGATTACATGGGTTCCCAGGAGGAACCCCCTCCAGTGAGTCCACAGCAGGTCTTGGTGCCTAAGCTGTCACAAGAGGAAGCATCGCTGACCTCCAGTGCTTGTCTCAGCGGTCCGCCCACCTACGCCATCCTGTGCTTGCCCACCTTGGAAGGTAACGTGCAGGGTGGGAAGTCTCACCCCGGAGGACCGAGCACCTCCGAGGGAGGGACGGTGGAGAGGCTGCCTGGGACACTCAAAGGGGCAGTGCCGTGCAGGCTGAGCCAGGATCTGTCTGGGACCCCCAGCGTCCACCTAGGCCGGTGGTGTGGATCCCGCCCAGCTGGGTTTGGGGGATGAGAACACCTAGCAGCTGCTGCGACCCCGAAAGCTGGGCTTGTGGTCCAGGCCACTTTGCCAAGGCCCAGCGCACAGGGGCTTGGTGGGGGCCTTGAGCCACAGAGCCAACAGGGGGAGCTGGCTAATAGCTGCATGGCCATCCCCTTAGTGCCCCTCCCTAAAAACCCTTCATTTGCACCCCCCTCCAGAGGTCAGGCCCTCTAGGACCATCCTGGGTTGTCCCCTCAGCGGCCAGGCTCCCAGAGTTTGAAATAAGCACTCATTTCGCTGCCTCCATGTCCCCACCTCGTCATGGCTGGGGCTTGGGGCTGCCCTGAGCACCCTGGCCTTGCCCGGGATGCCTAGAGCCCCCGCCAGTCCAGCTGTCCAGTGCAGGATACAGAGTGGACCCAGGTGGACAGGGGCTGCCTGCAGGCCAGGCCAGGCTCCTCCTTGCAGCCCGAGGGCCCCTCATCCCTGCCCAACCCTCAGCCCCAGCAACATGCCCCTCGTCTGGTTCTAGCTCTTCCTGTAAACTTACTTTGATTAAATCTCAGGGCTTGGGGCTTGCATGGGACAGGCTGCTCTCTATCCCACGCGGAAGGTCGCCCCTAACTGCAGCTCATGGCAGACTCCTCTTTACTCTCCCCTGTTTGTTAATAAACCTCAAAGCCGCACAAAGATGGTCCCGGAGGCCCAAAATGGCCAAGATTGGCTCCCCGGGGCTGAGGATGGGGCTCCCTCTCATGTCTTTGCCTGGGCCGGTTCGGGGTGCTGGGGATCCCCCAGGGGCTGGGGGTATAGGGAGTGGGGCCTGAAGGGAGAAGCCGTGGGGCTCCCACTCTCCCGGCTGCCTCAGCATTTGGAAAACTCAATTAATTTGGAGTCTTTGGAAAATCTTGGCATGCGAAATAAGGCAACAGAACCCCAATGTTGGACTGCTGTGATTCTGTTCCCTCGTTAAGCACCCTAGATATCAATACTTAATGGTATTCTCCCAGCTCAGCCAGTGAAGAAAACAGCGCTGTTATCTTTCAAAGCACATTTTCGTTTCTGACAAGTCAAAAGCAGCTTGGGGAATGCAGGAAGGCTGAAATGAAAGCCTACAAGAAACCATCTAACATCTGGTGTCCCCTATCCCCTGTCGGCCCTTCATCGGGGGGTATGATGAGCTCGTTCTGATTTAAGACCTGATGGTTTGCTTTGAACAAATGGGAGGGGGGCAGCGAGCAGGGCAACAAAAATCTGCTCCAGTAATGGGAACCAAGGCAGATGCTGGTGGCGCCTTGCAGACTACTCTCCTGCGGCTCATTGTGTCAAGCGCGTCTTACTGGTCTTAAAGGTTCTACCTCATCAATGTGCAGGGGCAGCATGAGCAGACGGGTATGGAGTGGTTAAGTTTCTGGGCAGGATAAGCCAGGTAAGAGATTGTTGGCTCCCAAGTAGTCGTGGACACAATCCCTCACTGACCCATTTTTAACCTGGAAAAAAAGGATCAAATGGCTGCTTTTGGAGTGTTCTCTGGTCTTTGACCTGGATGCTGATGAATGGATTCAGAAAGGGGCTTACAGAAGAATTTCATTTGTTCGCTTTCAATCCAAATGCTAACACAGCAATTACCTGCCAAGAAATCAAAAGGAGATCAGGGCAGAAGCTGGGCTGTGGAGTCCCAGTGGAGGTCCGCTGACCCCACTGCAAACGTCTTGCTGTTTCAGATACAAGCACCAGTAAGTAGCAGAACCCAACACTGGAGAGCCAGACTTTGAAAATTAAATAAATCAGGGCCTCCCAGCTGGCGCAAGGGTTAGAAGGCAGCACTATGAAGCTGGCAGCATCCACTGCAACACCAGTTCGATCCCTTGCCAGGGAGTGACCTACAGGGTGCTGCATAACCCTTCTTCTTCCCCTGTGCCCCTTCAGCAGTGGGTTTCAGTGGATCCACCTGTTTTACTCCCCACTCTGTCTCTGTTGAATCCTCTCACCACCACCCCTGCACACCTCTGGCACGCACCCCAGTTCTGTATGCATCAATAAATAAATCTTTAAAAAAAAAAGAAAATTAAATAAATCATTGGCGTTTCATTGGTAGTGGGTACTCACATGGCAACTGACCAGGCAATAAGTATTTTTATTTGTTAGTTTGAACTTTTTATAAGGGAGCTGGTTTTCTGGATGCTACACTCTTTAATATTCCAAATAAAATATTTTTCTTAGATATCCTTCAATATCTCAGGGGTAGCAGATCCACTGATTTATTTAAAAAAAACTGTGGCAGAAACAGTTTTTTTGGCAGGGGCCAAAGTTACAAACTTCCGATAACCTGATGATAATGAAAATTTCAATGAATAGCCCCAGCAGTAAGTCCTAGGGTTATAAAGTTCCAGGGTGGTTTCCTATTTAAAGCTTCTAGGGAGTAGATTGTAACTAGAGCGGTGGGCATTCCCTAGGGTGGCCATAACGTTCACTTTTTCATAGATGCAAAGTTGTCATGTGGATACTGGCAGAGGTAACCTCACAGGCACACCCATCTCAATAAAATAAAAGATGAGAGAGCTGTGCACCTGGGTAAGCAGTCTGGATTAAAAAAAAAAAAATCAACCCCTCTATCCTTTCTTCATAGATCTGAAATGCAATCCTGACAAGACATTTCGCTGGTGAACTTGAAACAAAGAGTTATCATAATTATGCCACAGCCAAAATGCAGGACTCATTCCATCCAGGCATTATTTTTCAGTACAGAAGCTGTTCCTCTTTTTTCTACCCCCTGGGCATCTTAGTGAATATAAACTCTTCCCAGGCAGAGTGACAACAGGAGGGAGAGTCCTTTCTGGAAGGAAAGAAGAGAGTTAAAAACTTTTATGCAAGGAGACTTAACTGTGAAATGTTATCTTTTGTTAGTTCAAAGGTTCCCAAAGATATAAATTCTTCAGAAGTGCCCGGAGGAGCTGAGGATGTAAATTGAATACTTCACCATTTGTAGGCTGTGCGTGCGGTAATGTGTATCTCCTCCGTGAGCCAGTGTTTGGGGATTTTTCAATTACTGGAGTCAGAAAACTCAGAGATTCTTTAGGGCAGAAAAAGATTCTACTCAAAGTCAGTCACTGATGTTCAAATTAGCTGCCAAAAGCACTCGAACGATCTGTGTTCCAGATTTCACTAAACTGGGAAAAATGGCCCATTTTTGTCAAGGGGAAAGTAACCTCTCAGTGCCTCTCTGAGCAACCACAGGGAGGCTTGGGGGTGGGTGAAAAGTGAAATAAATTGTTGATATGTTCTGCTTATAGTAGACCACTGTTATTTCTGGAAGATTCAAATAAGCTGCTTTATATTTTCTAAACTGAGAGCTTAAGTGTGGCCTTTAGACTCACTGTTAATGCTGCAAAATAATAAATGAAAAGATGATAAAATGGCATCTGTGCATTTTAAATGAGGCCCACTCCAAGTCATATACAGTACAGCAAGCTCCGTGGCGGGGGAACCACAGATCCTCATCCTGTTTAGCTCTGGTTTTGCCAATCCTGTCTTCTCTGGCTGTTTCTTCCTCCCTTCCCAAATTAATGGAATTGGCTGGTGTAAGTTTCTTTCTCTCACTCTCTCTCTCTCTCTCTCTCTCTCTTTTTGCTGTAGCAGAGCTGAGAGGCATTAGTGAACAGAACACTAAAAAGTCAGCGTGAAGGAAAACTCGTGAAAAATGAACAAAGAAAGAGCTTTTACGGAGAACCTGCCGGTCTCTAGCTGAGAATGATGACAGAGCTGGCAATTTGAATCAGAGGAACATCTATTCAGGGAATTTTAACCAGGCTGGCGTGGGTGAGCGACCAGCCATTCTTTCTTTCCTCCCTTCTTTTGATTTTTTTTGCTAAATGGGGGATCTATTTCAATTAATACTTCCAAAAGGATTTATTATCATGCCGTTTTAAATCGAAATACATGCAGGGCTGTTGTCTGAAACCACTTCTTCTGCTAAGTAGGTCAGCTCTTCTCATGTCACTGCATGCATGTTTTACGTCTTTTGTAAATGCAAACTGATATTTGGACGGAAAAAGTCTCCCATAAATCACCCGTTAATGGAGAGGCCGGGCCTGTGCCCCTGCTGAGGCCGAGGCAGCAGTCACTACTGGGGTCGGGTTTTATCCGAGCAGAGAGGATTTTTTAAGATTTTATTAACACACTCACCACCTCGTAAAACCTTCGGTTTACGGGACATTTTCTGACCTTGCTTTTTTAGGGGAAAGAGCTGGAAGATGGAAGCATGAAAGGATAGAGTAAGATGTCACATGGCCAGCGTTCAGACCCTTGTCCAGGCCTGGGATGCAAAGCCTGTCCATTCCCAGTGAACTAGCCTGTGTGACATCTTACTCCTTGTACCCTGCAGCCTTGTTCTGGTTAAGTATGAAACAGAACCAAGAAGCAGGTGGCTGATGGGGGCAGAGAGAAGGCACAAAACCCAGTCTGGGTGCTGGGAACTTCCCACATGAAGAGGGTTCAGGAGCTGAGTGTGTGGAGAGAGGGACTAAGAAGGCACCAGCAGGCTGAGGCGCTCACTGGAGGCTTCAGGAGTGCGGCTGCTCCCCGGGGTTCCTGCCTGGTTCCTGTTAGTAGCCATTGCTACCCCGATTAGTTTTAAGGGATCCTTGGTTATTCTGCTGAAGCATTAAGTCATCTTGGGTCAAGATCTGGGACCTCACCTTTCTAGACTACATCATAGTGACGTCGATCATTTAATAAGGGCAGGTGGGCCTTTTTCAATGCCAAGTGCACTTGAATTTTGGAAAAGGCAGTTGGACGGGTCATCCAGGCAGAGGCTGTGTACCTGCAACATGACAAATCAGTGGGCCATCATGAACCACGCACAGACACCACCTCTGCACCACCAGAGAGTGTAGGTGAAGTCCCACTCTCCCTAGCCCACAGGTGAAGTCTCCGGGCCACAGGTGAAGTCCCCAGAGCTCCAAGTGAAGTCTCCAGCCTGCAGATGAAGACCCCTGGGTCACAGGTGAAGCCCCCAGACTCCACCTGAAGTCCCCAGGCTGCAGGTAAAACCCCCAGAGCTCCAGGTGAACCCCCTGGGCTGCAGGTGAAGCCCCCCAGAACTCCAGGTGATGCCTCTGGGCTGCAGGTGAAGCCCCCTAGCCACAGGTGAGGCTCCAGAACTCCAGGTGAAGCCTCTGGGCCACAGGTGAAGACCCCCAGCCACAAGTAAAGACCCCCACTGGAGGTGAGGCCCCAGAGCTCCAGGTGAAGCCCCTGGATTCCAAATTAAACCCCAACCTTCAGGTGAAGCCCCTGGGCACCTCACCTTCCTACACATAGGGAGTGGCTGTTCTTTACCTCCTGAAACAGCATGAACCCCTAACTCTACGTCATATTCTGCCTTGCAAAGCAACGTCACTTCAACAAAAAATAATAAGAGTCAAATGAAAATTCCAGGAAAAAGAGCCCTAAGATCAGCACTGGAATATGAAAATGTGGCTGTTCTTGTTGGATTCTCTCTGGGGAACACATGTCATTAACCCAGAGGGAGCGCCTGCAGTGGCACCCAGGGACCCCTAATGGCTGCCAGCATATCATCATCACTGCTTCTGCTGCCCAGGTCTGCTGAAGGCACTCTCACTGGGCAGCATCCATGGGAAACAAAGATGTAACAGCTCCCTGGTCCAAGTTTGGAATAAGCCCTCAAAGACAATGTTAACTTGTGGGCTAGGAAACTTCCAGTGTGACAGTTGGGGGGTCTTGTCTGAGGAAAGCTCGTGGGGCTCCTGTGTCTAAGCAGGATGCTCAGCCCACTCCATCAACGTCCTTTCACGCAGACGGGTGAATGAATGCAGACACATACCTGCGCTCTTCAGACGACTGGTGGTCACACCAGGAGCTGGCAGTGCATTTCTGGTATCCCCTAAAGCACCTGTGTCAAGGGCATTTTTGTTCCCTCCTGCAGTCATACTGCAAGTGCAAGCCCACAGCCTGCGGGCAGCACTTCCACTCTGGAATGCCCTGCCAGGTGGGGTTCCCTCTGTGAGCGGGGCCCAGGTAGCCTCTAGCCTGTTTCCAGGGAATGCCAGTGTTCCCCAGCTGCCCCTGACATGGGGTGTAGGCAGCCGCACTAGGAGTTCAGCTTCTGCTCCCATCCTGTGGCCTGTGGCAAGCATGGGGCCAGAGGGACAGCTTCAGGCTCCAGGGGCCAGGGGTAGGGCAGGGCCAGCAGGGAGAGCCTCTGGGGGCCGCAGGGACCAGACTGTGGATATTGATGGGGCTGCCAGGCTTGGCTGTCAAGACCCCAGGTTCCCACTGACATGATCAGGGACCCTTCTAGCTGCTGTTTCTGGCTCCCCTCCCCCAGCCCCACATCCCCCAACTCATGTCCTGCCCTCTGAAGCTGGCCCCGCTTAGAGGAGGCTGATTGGCCTGGAGGGGAAGCCACGCAGGCTGACCGCTCCGGGTAGACGTCACTGCGCTCATCACCACCATTTACATGTCATCGAGCGGTGACCCCGGACACCTTGTTATGCTGGGAAGGGCTTTCCAGTGTCCCAGCTCCCCATTCATTTCCCGGGCTGTCACCAGACGTGCTGATTGGAAAAGGAGGGGGGAGGGTGAAGGTGAGGAAGGCCTCCTATCAGATTTGATTAACGGCCATGATTTAAATCGATATTTAATAAAGTGGCCTCCACCGCCCAGCATGGAGGGCGGCTGGGTCCTGGGGAACCCCTGGCCGCTGACTGCCTAACTCAGTGCAGCCCCTTGCACCTGCCTGGCCCCTAGGTCCCTCAGCTCCCACCTCTGAGGTAGCAGGTTTAGAAGCTGATGAGCAGAGCTGATAGGTTCTAAGTGGAATAAAGGGTGTCTGGAACCTGGGGATAAATAGTTGGGCAGCAGGAGAATTTACATAAAGGCAGTGCCTGAGCACTCCTGAGCCCCACAAGCTGCCCAAGCCTCCTAGCCCCCAATCTGCCTGGCCCCAAGCCCAGCGGAGAAGCAGCCTTCAAACTGAGGCTCCTGACTGGTCCCAGGGGATGGAAATTCCTGGGTAACCCTGTTCCTGGTGGCTGCCAGGAGCACCACTTTGAGGAAGATCCTGAGGTCTTGTCATGATGCCAGGGGACAGGGGGAGTAGCCCCACTTGCCCCAGACTCCAGGGAGCACTGGGGTGTGGTCCCAGCCCACTGGCCATGATGGGCAAGTGGCCCTGCGCATGCAGGTCATTGAGGGGGGCTCATTCCAACTAAACCCTGACTTGATCATCCTTTCCAGGTGCCTGTGAATGAGCACGGGGGTCCGTACAAGGAGATAGCGTGATTTCCAGTGGCCCTAAGCTTTTTTTTAAGGCCAAAAGAAAAGTGTTGAGTAGTGGATCTGGTTTAAACATGGAAATCCGTGCATGATTCCACTCATACTGATGCAGCTGTGCAAAAGTGAGGTTTGTTCCTAATACAGAAAACAAGCATTTGCATGGCGGGTTTAGACTGAATCTACACCGACGCCTAGAGCAGTAAGCAGCGTGAATCCGTGGTGCTGGAGAAGGCGCCAGGAGGGGGCGCTGTAGGGGAGCAGAGGCAGCTCTGGGGGCTGGTACCCTGTGCCCCAGGAGTAATAACCCCAGCAACAATGCGGGGGTCTGTGCTAAGCTTAGTGCTAGCACTACCCCAATTAAGAATCTGGGTTGAAAATAAAGCAAAATGCACAGAGCTTTGGTGCCTCGTGGGTCCTTCTGTGCACACTGGCCATTGTGGCCGCAGTTAAGTCTATGAAAGGTTCCCACTCCCCTACGCACATTCAAATTCCAAGTTCACCACAGTGTGAGGGGGTTTCCTTCACTTCACAGAACTGTAGGGGGTGCCACCCTGAACCTTGTTTCCCCCCCACACCTCCTGGAGCCCACACGCTAGGCTTCTAGAGACCCAGGGGCATCTCATCCGCATGGGGTCGAGGGACCTGGAGCTGGTGCTGGTGGGAAACTGGTGGTCACTGTGGCTGCTGAGGAGGCCTTTGCTGGGAAATAGGACTGGAGCACAGAACGTCGCCTGCATTTCTTTCACGAGCAGGATCCACTTGGAAGCCCGTAGCAGGTGGCCTTGGGTTATCTTGATAGAAGGGTTTGTGGAAAGGATGATCCCCAGAAAGGGATAGGGGCCACTGGGGCCCTCCACACATGGAGCTACAGGTTTCCCACTGCCCAGGGGCACCCCGGGAGCAGGGATGGGGCACACAGTGCTCAGGCAGGCCCCTGCGGTAATGCCCATGCCTGGCATCCACCAGCAAGTTCCCGCTTCATCCAAACTGCTCTGACTGCAGGTCCCCCAGCTCAAGGTCGTGGGGGACTTGATGAGGCTCCCCCAAGCTCCTCCCCAGAGACCCCATGAGAGAGGAAGAAGATTCGCAAGTTACGACTGAAACATCCTGAACTTGAAGGGATTCAGAGAAGCCCACGGTGCCCTCTATGATCATGTTTGGAAGAGGAAGGAAAAAGGAAAAGAACTTTGAAGGAGCCTGAGAAAAACTTGTGCTCACCTAGTGCCATCCATCAGCGCCCTCGTGGGCAGCCAGGAGGCCAGAGAAGCTGCCCCGTATTTTTCAATTGTTGAAAGAAAATAACTGTCAACCCTGAATTCTCGAGCTGGAAAAATCACCGTTCAGGAATAAAGGGGAAATGAAGACAAAGACGGAGGGAGGTGGCTTCTCACACACTCCCCTGTTCCACGGACTCAAGGACGTTCTCCCCACAGAAAGGGGAGAAAGGAGAGGGAAAGACACAGGTGTGTATGCCACCTGATGTCTTCAACACAGACTTGAGGAGGCAAGAGGAGGCTAAGTTGAGTGGTTTGGGCCTCGCCAGCTGGGCAAGTCTCACTCTGGCCACTCTAGCTACTCCAAGCCCATGTGCACCATGGTGCCCAGCCAAGCTCCAGCAGTATCGTGCAACAGACATCCCTAAACAAATCCACCAGGTCCCTGGAACCTGTTTCAGTAATTCACAGGGATGCAAGACAAATGTACAGAACAATATATAACAGAGGGGATAAATAGGAAACAAATAAAATGGGCCCTCCCTGGTGTTGCAATGGGTTAGGATGCAGCACTGCAAGTTGGCCACAGCTGCTTCAGTGTGAGTTAGATCCTTGTCCCAGAGGTGACCCACATGGTGCGGCAGACCTCTCCTTACTCACCCGCTGCTCCCTTCAGCAGTGTGCTTCATCCATCTGCCTGTTCTGCTCCCCACTCTGTTTCTGGTGAAGCCTCTCACTGCCCCTGCACCTCTGGCCTATACCCCAGTTCTGTATACATTAATAAATAAATCTTAAAAAAAAAAAAGGCAGCTGGAAGCACTAGGAGCAGAAAGATGCAAAAATCTGGCTGAATTTACTTGTGGTGTGCTTAGAAGCATTCATCCTAAAAGCTGCCATCTCTTTATTTACGCATAGCTGTACTGATTTCACTTTTATCAGCGGCATTGTTGTAAAAATTGAGGGCATATTAGCGGCCACCGGGAGTTAGTTGTGGATGGGGGTGAATGGAGAGGCCACTTGGGTGCTAGGTGCTGCTGGAGGGACACCGCTTGGCTGTGCTGGGTCAGCCATGCTGAGCAAAGTACTGAAAGGTGAGTGTGGGTAAATCCACTACCTGTACCTATACATGGGGCAGGGGAGGCCAGGGCAGAGTGTGCTTCCATTTGCACCAAGTTCAAACACGGGCCACAGGCATGGGGTCCCCAGCTGGCTCTCAGTTTGGGTCCTCACCTACATCTGGGGGCGCAAGTAGAACAAAGCAGACTGTTTGCCCTGGAGACTGAGTGAGGCTGCGGAACCCCGATTTCTCCAGTGCCCCTCCATTGAGTTCTAACTCAGAAACAGCCGATCCTCGGTTCCAACACTGTGTTAAATCCATTTGCTGTTTTTATTTATTTGTGGAAAACTTTCAGTGATTTGGTACTATATTTTCATATCCAGGAAAAGTGTCTCTGGGATTTCTAGGCAACCGATTTCCTTTCCTCCTATTCTGAGCACATGCACACACACAGAGAGTGATAAGAAAGAAACAAGTAAAAGAAATCAATATGGAATTTAAATGACCAAATTCCAATCCAGGGATCTGTCTTCTGTATGGCCAATTCTATGCTCCTTGGCAGGAGAAGTCTGTCTAGCAAAGCAAAACACAGCCTCTGACTGATTTAAAAGTGGAACAGGTTACTTTTTATGGAGTGAGAAGCGTTATCTCATGTTTAATATCTTCATCTAAGAAGTTTAAATTGACCTGACTTTGGGGGGCAGGAGCAGAGGGAAGAGAGGAAGGGAGGAAGTGAGGAGAGACAAGAGAAGGGGTTCCATCCCCACCTGGGGAGTGACCCCCAGGGTGCAGCAGAACTTTCTTGTCTCCCAGGGAGGGACCTCAGGGTGCACAGGTCCCTCCTATCTCCCCACTGCTCCCTCAGCAGTGGATTTCAGTGGACCCACCTGTTCTGCTTCCCACTCTGTCTTGTGCGTCCTCTCATCCCCCACACACCTCTGGCCTGCATGCCAGCTCTTGTATGCATAAACAAAATCTTAAGCAAAGGGCATATCCCTTACTAAAAACAATGAACATAAAAAAAAAAAAAAAGAAGTGGCAGTTTCAAGATTCAAATAGCTCCCTCCTTGGATGGTCCACTGGATACCAAGTAATAATTGGCCCTGGCCAGGCTGGTCACAGGCCGTAGGAAGTCTGCTTCTCAAGTGAGTTTCTGTGCACAGCTCAGTGAGTAGACATATGTTTTCTGCATTACCCTTTTACATATTTTTAAGCACTCAGTCTGGAATGTTAACCCTCATACGGAAGACATAACGTGTTAGCGCCGAAGGACTGTGCAAACATAGGCTCTATGAATCATGTGTTAACATGATAATTGTTTCCACACACACATACCTACAGGCCACCACAGAATCATTAAAATAATTTAAGGGAAACTTACCGTGAACACTTAGACTTGTTTTTCTACAGCAAACTTTTGGTTTTGACTCCCTGCTAAGTGTACAGCAAGATGGAATTCAATCTGGAAGTTTCTTGGAATGTTTCTTCATGTGAATAGTTTCTGATTTTTGGGAGACTCTTCCAAGAGGCACAAAGGAATAGCGGCAGCTGAGAAGCTGCTGTGTCGTTCACAAACCAAACTGAAAGTATTTGTCCCGATCGTGAAAATTAGGAACTCTGGCCCTAAAAAACATGAGGAGCATGCTGGTCCCCACTCCCTTCGTCTATGTTCCTAGGAAGACAAGGACAGGCACAAGATGGTTTTTTTTTTTTACAAGGAGAGTCAGACGTCTTTACCCAAAACTGCTTTTTTTTGTTTGAACCTGTGACCCGAGACACACATCTGATTCTCCAGCTGGTTGCAAAGCAGCTTCGGGGTCTGAAAAGACTTAACTAACCCTCGTGGGATACCAGCGGCGGGAAAGACCCGGCCCCGCACGCCCCACGCCCCGCCCAGGAACTGCAAGCCCCACGTCCCGGTTTAGGCATGGAACGCTCCACGTCCCCGCTTAGGGGCCAGACGCTCCTCATCCCCGTTCAGGGACTGGCCACCCCAACCGGACACCAGCAACCGGACACCCACATCCCCGTTCAGGGCCCATATGGCCTCACATCCCCGTTCAGGGCCCTGGCACTCCTCATCCCCACCCAGGAACCGGAAGCCCCTTGTTCCCATTCAGGGGCTGGATGCCCAGGCATCCCCACTCAGGAACCTGTCATCCCGATGGCTTCATTCACTGACCGGACCTCTTGGGCAGCACGCGGCTGTGCATCCCTCCTCTTTTCCACTGGGCCAGGAATCACCACTCTCCTGTAGGCAATGTGGACAGCAAAGCAGCTTTTTGAGTCCCACCCAGGGAACCGGCTTGGATGGGGTCCACCTACCCTCCCCGCACCCCTTCTCAGATCCGCGGGGGTGGGACAGAGGGAAGCAGATGCGCCAGGCCCAAGGCGCCTTCCTCCGGGGCCCCACAGGCAGCGAGCTCCGCCTGGCTGCATCCTCCTCCGAGTGGAGTCTCCATTCCTTGGGACAAAAAGTCCCAGGTACTAAGAAATGGAGAGTGGCTTGGAGCAGCCAGACCAGAGGTGCCTGGAGGAAAACAGGTCCCAGGACAGCTTCAGTGGAGTCTGAAACGCAGCTCCTTCTGGCTTCTGGACAGCTTTGTCAGTGAGAAATTTGTACAAGTAATATCATCCCCATCTCCCTCCCCCATTCCCAAGCCTAGGCTCCAGGCCATTCTCAACCACAGAAAAGCAACAAAATCCCCTCAAGAACATGCCCTGACAGCTCTTGGGTTCACCAGGAAATCCAAGAAATTAAAAAGTGCAATTCCAGCTTTCATGGGGCTGAGGGAGAATGCAGGTTTTCCTTCTCCTGAAGGGTCTGCAGAAGTCTCCCTTCGCTTGAGCTCACAGGGGTGGCGCAGACAGGCGGGTCCCAGTGATTTACCTTCCCTGGGAGGAAGTGCCCCAGGCCGGCATGCAAACACCTGCAGCAGGTGGGCGGCTGGATCCTCTGCTGGAGACCCTCAGGCAGCCCCATGCGGCAGGTGGAAATGTGTGAACACGGCTGCTAGACGTGATCTATGCCTCACCTGCCCGGACCCGACACCTGGTGACAGGTTCTCGGCGCTCATGGCCTAGGAGCCCAGCACCTGCTGGAGCACCCTGGGGAGCGTGCTGGGGACCATGGGCGCACGGTCTGCCTGTTCATTTGCGGATTCAATTTCCTCTTTTGCCGGGCACACACACCTCACCAGAGGCAGGGCTGTTGGGAAGCATCTGTGTGTGCTGTTGACAGGTGTGATGTGTCCCCGCCACAGCCCTGGACGGCAAGCCCAGCCTGCGTTCCTCCAGCATACTTCCACTACCATCCTGCTCTACCTGCTCTGGGTGTCCCTCTGCTGGAACTGAATGTTCTCGTCTCATAGGATGACCTGACCCCACCACTGCCCGCTGCTGTTTCTTGAAGCTGTTGAAATCACTTTTGCATTTTCATAGCAGCAGACAAAAAGTTTTCCATCCACCCGAAGGCAGCATTATCAGGACACTGAGTAGGTGCTGGAATCTATCCTGAAAGAGGTGAATTATGTGCATTACTGATTGATTTTTTAATGTTTTTATTTGTATCTTTCACATCATGGTTCAGTTTCGCATTGCAAGCTGGTGCGCTATGCATTCTCCCCTCAGTGTGGTCCCAGACAAATCCCCACCCCTCACCCATCACCACGATCCCTTGTGCGGGTTTCTCCCCAGTTTTGCACTTTCTTTAAGAGTCTCTGTGTTGCCATCTGAGGTTGCCCTGGTGCCATGGAGGAAGCTGACAGCACTGCCAACCTCCCATACTGCATGCCTGCCCAAGGACAGACCTTGCCCCCTCCCCCTCCCCCAGTCCTGCAGCCGTGCAGAATTCCTGACAGCAACAATTCACATTTGCTTGTCTCATTTCTGTAATTTCAGGAGTCTTGAAAAGCCAAAGAGCATCCAAAGCACATGTTTGAAATATACAGATGGAAGTGTCCGGCTCAAAAGCAGGTCCAGCGAGGCCCCGAGACCTGGAGCCGCTGCCCCTTCCCAGAGATTCTGGTGAGGGGACCCGAGACCAGGGCCAGTGCACCTGCTCTTCTCACCAGCTCCTGTGCCCCTGTCCTCTGGAGTGGGTGAGGAAAGCGGGCACACCAGCAACCAGGACATGGAGCCTGGTCCCATTGGGCTGGCCAGCCTGGGCTGCTGGGCAGTGTCCTCTCTCTGCCACGCTACTGGAGCAGCTGGAGCTAGTCCTACCCGGCCAGTGGTGCTGGGGTTGGAGGGGGCAGCTCCTGCCGGGCCAGCCCTGCTCCCTTGCTGCCCTTCCTCTGGTTGCTGGCACCAACTACCTCCCGGCTTTGGTTCCGTCACACTGCTCTTTTCCCTAGTTTGCTTCCTTCCACGTGTTGGTGGAATGTGGAGTGCCCAGCCACGCAGCACACTCATGGGTAGGACCTGTGTGACCACAGGTTTGGCCAGCCTGCCATCCACTCTCATCCAAAGCTGGGCATTGTGCAGGGTGAGATGGATGGGGACCAACCCCATGGTGTGCGTCCCTGGAAAAGAGGACACTGGAGGCACAGCCCTTGCCTGGGGCACCTGAGCAGACTGCTCCTGTCTCCCCGCTGCCCCCTCAGTAGTGTACTTTGTTGATCTGGCTGCTTTGCTCCCCACTGTCTCTAGTGAAACCTCTCACCCCTGCCCCCTGCACCTCTGGCTAGCACCCCAGTTCTTGTCTGCACAAATAAATAAATCTATACAAAAACAAAAAACTACTGTGTTAAGAAAAAAAGGGGGGCAACAGGCTGAAAAGGGGAGTATCTCCCTTGATTAAAGGCTGATCTGCTCTGGTCCAAATCAAGGTGGAGACAGCTCTGGGCCGAGGTTGCAAGTGTCCGGCTCATGTAGGGAGACCATGGTCGTGACTCCTGCTCTCACTTCCGTGTCTGGCCTACCTTCCTGCTGGGTCATACAGCAGAAGTCTCAGAGGCTGGGGTCCCCCTCACAGGCCTCTGGGGCTGCCTGGCCTCCAGCAAGACCTCAGGGGAGCCAGTGACACCAGCCTGTTCCTGAACGTGTCCGGGGCCTGGAGTGAGCCACTCTGGAGTCTCAGTTGTCATGACCCGACACGATCAGCTGTGGAGCTGGGGCCCGTGATGGGGCTCTGGTAGTGTGAGCTGCTCTGGGAGTATGGGGAGCCCAAGCTGCCACAGCAGCCACATGGAGCCGCCGTTTCTCATCATCGTCTTTTTCTAACTTGCTGGGCCTGAACTAAAAAGACTAGCTCATGTGTGGGCATTCTCAAAGAGAAAGGGGTCTTCCTGCACTGAGACTTCAAAATTGTGGGGTCACACACCACTAGTAAGACCTCCCCATTAGTCCCTCCGGTACCTGGCTTGAAAATGACAGAACTGTGTGCCCAGCCAGTGTATTGACACACCTGGGTGTGATATTCTATGTGTGGCCCTTTGTATCTCACAAGTTATTTTGAGCAGCAAAGTTGATGTGAGAAAAAAATGCTACAGAGCCCTGGTCTCTGGTTGGGGCATGGTTTGGTGAACAACCTTTTCCAAAAGATTAAGGAAATTCCCCTCATTTTAGAAAAATCACCCCGGCTGCTGTGCATATGGGAGGCTGCTTTCTGTGGGGTCTAGAAGGCCTTGTGGACCATCCATCTGTCGGTCCACCCACTGGCTCACATGAGGGTGTCAATCTATCTGAACAGAAGGCGTGAGCAGGAGACAAGTGTTTGCACCAACGAAAGCCCAGCTGAGCTTCCAACTTTGCAGAATCTGTGGACAGACATGGCTTCAAGGCTTATCACGCTGGTCATTCCTGCCCTCGTCCCTCAGGATGGTGCTCACAGACCCTGCCCCCAGCGTCCCTCAGAAACTTCCTGGAGGCTGCAGTGACAGCTGCCACCCTTCAGGGGACACCTTCTGGGGTGCATGGACTACTCAGTCCCCAGATATCACAAGGCTTCTTCTGGCCTGTGGAAATCTGACATCAGTCAATGTTCCATGGACAGCGGGCAGAAGAACAGGTGCTGCTCTGGTCAGCGTGGCTTCTCCGCGTGCATCCTCACACTGTTCCCTCACCTGCCCCTTTCCCAGGGGACACAGCAGCAACTGACCCCTCCTCACAAGAGACTGACGTCTGTCTGCCTGCTTTGCAGGGCCCAGGAGCTCAGGGACAGGGCCCGGGACAGAGGCTGGCACTGACTTTCCTAAACAAGAGGGCTGATTTTATTTCCATTTTTGAATTTGTGTCAAAGGATTGCCCCGGTGACATACTGCCAACCTGTGTTTCACAAGCCCCGGAAGGTTTGCAAAAGATGCCTCGGAGGATATCACAAGCTCAACATTTTCTCTTGATTGACACTGATTTTTTTTGTATTCGCTTTTCGTATTAAAGACTGATTTCACAGGACCCCTGGAGAATGAAAAAATATTGCTCAAGTTTCTTAATTGGTCTGGGATCTTTGACTCTTCTGGAGCGTTAATGCGATTTTTAAATCAATACTTTTTTTTTCACAGGCCTATTTTCTGGCAGCACATGATATGTGAAGTAGGAATGCAAATAAATTGCTTCTCATGGTAATTCTGCAAAACGGTGCCTACTTATTCTGTTTGGTTCATGCGTTTGCTTATTCCTCAGCCATGTATGGGTAGAAACATACGTGCTTGACTTGGGCCTTCTGATCTATTTCACTAAGCATTAAGCCCTCTGGACCCACCTCTGTATTCTCAAGGCTGGATGACACCTTTTTTGTTGCTCAGTAGTATTCCACCCCCCATAGCCCACACCTTTGTCCACTAATCCCACGATGGCAGGAAGGCTGCTTCCCCATCTTGGCTGCAGTGAGCAAGTGTTGTGCATGTATCTTCTAAGCAGTCACCCCTAATTTAGATGCCTGGAGGGGGATTTCTGGACCATGTAACATTTCCATTCTTATTTTTGAGGCGCCACCATACTGCTTTTCACAGGGGCTGAGCCAATCTGCCTTCCTATCCACATACATAGGCCCCTTCTCCACACCCTCACCTGCACTCCAGCACATGTGTGGGGCCCCTCCCTTACACCCTTGCCTGCAACCCAGCATATGCATGGGACCCTTCCCTTAGATTCTGACAAAAGAGTGGGGATTTTGGGGCCTGGACTGGTGCTCAGGAATTGCATCATTTTGCCTATCTCCTGCTGCCCAGCTACATCCTGTTATGATGTTATTTTGCTCCCTTTATGGAAACATATTGTTGGGAATTGGCTAATGTAGCAATGTGCAGAGACAGATTTTCAGGAGGACCTGGGGTGGCCACGCAGGCAGCTACTGTCTAACACACACCTTGTCCTTGGTGGAAGAGTCAGGTGCTTGAAGGGAACATGGGTGCAGGCCCCTCTCTGCTCTTTGCCGGACCAGCAGCTCAGCCTGCAGTGTTTGCAGATGCAACTGCTTCTATCCCTGGTGATATGTTTTGCTAGATAGTGCTGCATGTTGTGTGTACCTGTGAGTGTAGTGTGAGTGTAGACGTGTGTGGGTGTGTGGCTTAGCACCAGGGGGGCGTCCTGCCTCTGGAGACAGTTTTCTCTGGAGTAGAGCCATCAGCACACTCACCCTGAAATTGCCCAGCACAGTCATTTCTCTGTACCTCAAAAAGATGCAGAGGTGGCCTCTCTCGCTTTTGCAGTCCGTGGTCGCACCTGCAGGGTGTATAGCAGAGCAACCCCCACTGGCACTTGCTCTGCCAGGTTTCTGCAGCTAGACCAGGCTCGTCCATGACAATCACTGGCTATTGTTAACAGTCAACCCCAGTCAAGACCTCCTGCTGCCCACGACATCCAAGAAATGAAAATCACCCAAGCACTGGCCCCACCCTGCCCTCCTGAGAGGCTCTGGACTGAAAGGCTCCCCAGTCAGTAGCCCCTCCCATCCCTGGGCTTGGCCCTGGGGGTGTAGGCATTACTGAGACAGGACATCCATTGCCGGTGGGTGCCAATTCCATCCCTGGACGTGGTCAACACCAGGCCTGCTGCTGATGCTGGAATTTTCCAGCCCAGGTGGATACCGCAGTCACCACTCCTGACTTTCCTGGTTCCACCAGAAACATGGTAGGCAGGAAGGAGGGCAGGGCAGCTGGGGAGTGCCCTCTCTGCTGCAGCTCTCATTGAACTCATGGTGAGTGGACCACAGCCCCACGTATCCTGCAGACGGTACCGTGTCTCCCGTGACTGCTGCTATTAACGTGGACGGGAAGTCTGAAGGTCTAGTCGCGTGTTGCATCTACTGCAGCACATTTGTTTGCCTAGGAGTAAGGTGGGGTGTCTGGGGGGCGTTTCCAATCCTGGGGGTCATAGCTGCCCTGTTAGTCTCTGCTGGCCCACGCAGCCAGGCAGCTCCCAGCACAGGCTTTGGAAGCCCCGTGAGGCTCCAATTTGATCTATTTAAATGTTTTCATCAAAATCAAATGACTATTGGCTTGCTCATTTGCATTCAAAACAAAGCCTGGAGAACTGAAATAAATAAATAAATAAATAACACCCAACTTAATGGTGAAATGAGGACATTAGCGCAGAGTTTCTGTGTCCCCCCACTCCCACCAGCCACCAGGGAATGGTTAGAAATGCAAAGCCAGGACCAGACAAGCTTCCTGAGCCAGAACCTGGGGAGTGGGTAGCAGGGGTCAGTGGTGAGGGAGCTGTCCCAGGGGCAGCCCCCTACTTGGAAACTAGGGAATCACAGAATGAGTAGCATCCCCAGTCCTCAGCCACAAAGGCCCTTCTGGGCCTAGTTTTTTTCGACTTGAACCAAGTCATTTCCAATAACCAACAGCAGCAAATACAGCCCAATCTGGCTGGCAGGTTTTATTTGCTACTTGCCACAGCAGATTCAATCACTCAACCAAAGCGAGTTTAAAATTGCTATGCAGGTGATGTTACTACAGATGTTATGTTTAAAACAAAGCATAAGTGGGAGATTTAAAAAAAATTTTTTAAAGATTTATTTATTTATGCATACAAAACTTGGGTGCAGGCCAGAGGTGGGGGGTGAGAAGACTCACCAGAGACAGAATGGGGAGCAGCACAGGCAGGTCCATTGAAACCCACTGCTGAGGGGGGAGTGGGGAGACAGGAAGAGTCTGCTGCACCCTGAGGTCACTTCCTGGCCAGGGATCGTTAGAAAGCTTCACAGCACTGAGAATCACTCCTGTGCCCCTAGGGTTGGGGGGACGGGGCACGTGGGAGATCTCAAAGTAGCTCTCACCTCGATTTCCCTCCTCACAGTATAAATAAAATAGGAGGGGCTGTTTTATTGGAGTGCATCCTGTTAATCATGGGGTGTTACAACATCTCAACTCTTTGGCCTGATGCCAGGGGTACCCTCTCCTGTAGGAGGTAAAAGCCCGAATCAGCAGAGTACCATGGTGGGGGATGAGGGGTCCGGGGTGGGTGACCTGTGGGCTGACACCACAAAGTGGACCTTCTTGGAAGATTTTACTGTTCATCTATTTTACAAACAAGACACTGTGAGGCTGGCAACAGCAAGCTGGAACGGTATGGAGCCTCTACCTGGACATACCTGGACACACCTGGATGCACCTGGATGTACCTGGACATGACTCTGACAGCCTGGGCCTGTGCGTGGGCCTCAGGGACAGTGGCGGAGCGGGGATCACCTGGTTGAGGGCTGACTGACCCGTGGCACAGCGTATCATGCTGTGATCCTCAGTGGGTTAACCAAGACAACAACAGCAGGCACCAGTGGCTGGCTCAGGGCCGGTGGCCATTTTCTTCCAGAAGCATCTCTGAGCACGTTGCATTTGGCTTTGCCAGTGATGCGGGGATGGAAGCTTCCAGATGCTGACTGCACTCAAGGCCCTGGAGTCTCTGGCCTGCAGGCCAGCTGGGCATCTTCTGTGCCAGTAAGACCGTGGGCTGCTGGGGGCCTCTCCTTGTGGGCAGCCTTGTGGAGGGAGGCAGCTGGGCAGCAGGCAGCTACGTGAGCAACTGTGCAACCTCTTTGCATAAGCATCTCGGGAGCCATGTGTGGGTGTGCTGCCGGGCCCTGAGCTAGACCCACCAGAAGCCCCCTGACTTCACAGCTCGCGCTGACACTGCTGGGCTGCCAAGGGGGATCCCATGTCCCCTGTGACCCCACCAGGTGCGGCTGGGCAGGAGCCCCGGCCAGCACTTGCCTGCCTAGCCCTGGCCCCTCGCTTGGGTCCTCGGTGTCCAGGCTGCCCCTGTGGCCCCACTGCTGACAACCAGAACTGGAATTGCAGGCGACCCCGAGGCTGGGTGGCAGCACCTGTGTTGAGCCAGAGCAGGGGCATGGGCCCCCACCCGCGGGTGCCCAGGGCCCAGGGAGCCTGGCACGCCACCCTGTGCCATTAGTATTCTGCACGGTGTAGTGCTGTCTGCAGGGCAATCATGTCGCTTTAATTTAGGTCACTAATGATATTATGAGAGAGTTTGATGGTGGTGTAATTTCTTTTGATGTTGTTTTTGTTGCTGTTACTGATACCAACTCATGGGATCATTCTGAGTCGCTGAGAGGCAAAATTCCAGGCCTATGGGAGGTGTGGAGGGGCTGGGCAGGGCTGAGCCACCCGCAGGCCACTGAGCCTGGGCCCAGCCCTTGGAGCCCAACATGGAGCCCCAGAGCCACCTCCTCTGACCTCTCAAGCAACAGCCCCAAGCTACTCCCCTGCTTGAAAGGGGACCCCCATTTTTCAATCCCCGCAGGAGACTGGGAGCTGGCCCCAGCCTGCCTAGGGGCTCAGCAGTCATCCACAGCCTCAGATGCCTGCCTCCTGTTGTGTCTGTGCTGGACACATGCCTTGCTTGGCATCTGTCCTGGGCAGCACCAGGGACCCCAAGGGACTAACAAGCAGGTTTTGGGCTTGCCTGTGCTCCAGATTCTCTGCATTCCCAGAAGACTTCCAGGTGCCCCTGGCTGTGGGACAGGTTTGTGAGTGGGCACTGGATGCTCAGATGGGGGCAGGTCTCTTGTTGAAGTTGAGCAGACCCGAGAGGCAGAATGTAGCTTGAGCAGCCATAGTCTGGGCGCTATCAAGGCAGCCAAGAGACCGGCACGTAGTCACCAGATGCTCCAGGTCAGAGAGGGGGATGTCCCTCGTAAAGCTGCTCAATGAGCATATCAGTTTTTCTTTCTTTAAAGATTTATTTGTTTATGCTATAAGAGCTGGGGTATAGGCCAGAGGTGCAGGGGTGGTGAAAGGGTTCCCCAGAGACAGAGTGGGGAGCAGAATAGGCAGATCCACTGAAATGTGCTGCTGAGGGGAGCAGATGGGAGATAAGAGGGGTCTGCTGAACCCTGGGGTCATTCCCTGTCTAGGGGTTGAACTCGAGCTGCAGCGGCAGCTTAATGGTGTTGAGGCATCCCCACCAACTTCCACTGGATGCCACGAAGAGACAGAAACGCCTGCCAAGCGCCCCACACAGCCGCATTTTCAACAAACCTACCTACGTCTGCGGCACTGGGCGTTCATGGCATTTATGTCCCTGTTCTCATTCATCAATCTTTAAAATACGAGGGCGTGTCGAAGGCCAGGCGAGGAACTCACATGAGTGTTGAGCTGGATAAATGAGGGCGAGTTTCTGGAATCACAGACGCCTCTACACATCTTCACCAGACGCTGATGAATCGCCTACCCCACTTCATTATCCTTATCAGCGACACTCAAGAGTGAGATGAAAAATGAATGAGCTCCATCATCTTCGAGGAGAATAAATGTGTCCGCGTGTAAGTGAATGCGTCCTCATACCAGGAGTGAAATAACAATATTCGTTCATTATTAAGTTCTGATGGTGCTGACAGCCAATCTCATTCCAAACTGTGGAGGACATTAGCCAGACGGGGTTGGTGCTGGAAACCCCAGAGACCAGAGGGTGCGGTTCCCTGGAAGTCTAAGCGTCCTCTTCACCAACTGTGGAGTATTTTTGGAACCCATCTGTAACAGTGAGGGCTGGCTCCTTCCTGGAGAGATTTATCTTCTTTATCCCGGAGAGCCAGTGCTGGCGGCTCCTGGATGCTCCTGGCAGGTGGACGTTCCGCACTGAGGCCGGGGCAGCTCCAGGGAGGGCGCCATCTTTGGCCCAACCCACCCCCCGCCCCATGTGAGTGACGTGGTAAGGACAATGCCCCTTCTCCCATCATCCACTTTCTCTAGCTGGCCCTGGCTGCACGCTGACGGGAACTTACACAGGAGAGGGTGACTGTCCGGGAGCCCCGTGAAGTGGGCATTAGAGCTGTGGCCACTTGACGGCGCCTCAAAGCTGAACTTGCTAAGGAGACAAGGATCGAAAGTTGAAGGACAGAGCGGGTGGAGGAATCAGTGCCACGCGGGGCTGGCCAGGTGTGGCTGGTGCTGCCTTCCTGCCGCGACTGTGTGAGTGAGTGAGTATGCAGGTGAGTGTGAGTGAGTGTGAGATTGTGAGTGCGTGGATAAGTGTGTGTGAGTGTGAACATGTGAGTGAATGTGTGAGTGTGTGACTGAGTGTGTGAGTGTGAGAGTGTGAGAGTGTGAGGGTGCAGCTGGCCCGCAGTTCCCCATCCGTGGTGTTGTGTCCACCTGCCTTAGGTCGCGGGCCACGGGCTAGATGGAGCATGTGCTTCGCAGCCCGTCCAGACCCCCGTCACCCGCGTCCCTGTCCCAGCGGACCCCAGTGTCTTCCTGGGTCCCCTCCTCACATCACACCCATGTCCCGTCGGCCACGCGTGTCTACTCACAGAGGGATGAGCCATGGGAACAGGCCTCCAGTGACCCTGCTGCACAGATGTCCTGTCTCCCGAGAGCCAGAGGGCGTGGCTTCCTGGTGAAGCCGGTGTCTGCGGCAGGGCTTCGCCTTGACGGGCTGTGCCTGAGCACTGCGCGCCTCTCTGCACACAAGCGCCCGCCCTCTCCATGGGTTCCCCGCTGTCTCAGGCCGCAGGGGGCCCTGAGGGGCGGATTCAGGGCTCTGCCCTTGTCTGGCCTCCCCAGACAAAGTGTTTGTGACGTTGCATGGGGGGTGGGGGGGCGGTGAGGCAGAGGACGTCTAGCACCAAACATCCTGCTCAGCTCAGAACTGGAGCAGTAAAATCCTAATGGGCCAGTAGCCTTTCATGGCCGAAATTCTTCCGAGGCAGAGCTCCCTTCCACTCCCCAGGCCGCCTTGCAGTATAATTTGCTCAAGTTGAGGGTTACGAGCCTAGGCTGAGGCTGAGCCATGGGGTTTCGCGGCAGAAAGACGGGGAGGGCTTCCCCATGGGACATGGACTGCCACTGCTGGCCAGGAGGCTTGGCGGAGGCGCTGGGGGAGGAGGCGAATCAAACTGAGCACCAGTGGCAGACAGAGGCGCAGCTGTGCCGATGCGAGGGGGTGTGGCCAGGGTGGGTGTGTGCTCAGGGTGGGGGCCCCTATGTCCCTCGGTGTCCTGGGGTCTGAGTTGCTCAGGGGCGCCCCACAACGCGGTGTAGTCCAGGGGCGCCTGCCTGGAGTCTGACTGCGATGGTGGAAGGGCAGGATGTGGTTTCTCAAGCTCAGACGAGACTGCCTGTGATTTCTAAAGGTGATCTCAAGACCTTTTAAAACGTGTGTTATGACGGTCACATTACCATCGTTGGTGGCCATGTCCCATGGAGAGGGCAGCCAGCTTGCTTGTTTTTCATTTCCGCAGGAGTGGACTGAAAACAGGGCGGGGCTGGGGGTAGGTTCAGCATTCCGCAGAGCTGCCAGGGAGGACTTTGAGTCTCCCCAGGCTGCGTCTGTACGTCAGTTGGCAAAAGAAAACAGGACGGTTCCCGTGCGCAGGGGAATGCCTCCGCACCTCTTTCTGGTTTACTAGCCACTTGCTGGATTCTTGCTGGACTCTGCATGGGAAGCAGCACAGGTGGTGCTCCAGTGGCCTCTGGCCGCAGCTCCGGATCCTGGCGCCATGGGGGAGTTGCACCTGCTTCCACTGCAGAATCCCGGGCCGGGCCAGTGTAAACCCCCAGCTTGGAACAGAGCACCTGCACATGGGGATAGACAGAGTGCAGTGGTAGCAATGCCTCGCACAGGGATGGGGTTGGGAGCCCTGTCTGAGGCTGCAGGAATTGGGGGTCTCCCTGGAGAAGGAGATCTCAGCTTGCAGAGAGACTCCGGCTCCCCCAGAACACAGCCTGGCTCATCAAACCACGCAGGACCCTCAAACGCCAGCCTACCCGAGGGGTTGCAGCACCCACACACCTAGCAGGGGGCCGGTCTGGTCCCCGAGTCGGGCAACAGTTCTGGGAGCTTGGAATGTGTGCGCCAGCGGCTTTTCGGGTGTTTTTGACGCTTGTGTGTGTGTGTGTAGTCGCTGAGAGCTGGGCTGGACCTGAAATGCTGCTCAGTAAAGAGTAACCCCAAACAGAAAATGACAGATTCTCGGTAGCTTGTGGACTGGAGGAAAAAAAAGGCATTTTTGTTCCAAATGCCATCAGGGTGGTGGCTATTATGGGAAAACTCAGCTCCTCCAGCAGCGGGCCACGTCCCTGTTCTGGAGCAGGATAAATGTGGACTGGTCCTTTCTATGCAGGGAGCACCACAAACTTCTCGCTCACACAAGACCAAGGGAAGGATCCCCTTTCTTGTATTTTCTTCCTGGACTCGATGAAACCATCCCTTAATGTAAAACTCCTGTTATGTTACACAACTTCCCAATTTGGAGCATAATAAACCACAGTATGAAAAATATCTTTATGCAGAAACTTTTGTATCTATAATTCTTTTATTAGGATACATTCTTAGAAGAAAACTATGCTGAATCATTTCTGAATTTTTAAAATCTCTAAGACTGTTGACAGTGTATTTTCTGGAAAAGTTCTAAAAGTACAAACTCACTCGCATCTCCTGGATACTTGCCTCATTCTGGTGATGAGGACATAGATTGTTCTGGCCTAGGTTGTTCTGGCTCTTAATCCTTGTTGATTGGAAGGACGCCTTGAGCTCCCCATATCACAGTGATTGGTGACTTAAATGAAACTGATTTATAGCTTCCTGTTTTTGTGTTTTTATAAGAGGAAAGTGAAGTTTTTCTAATCCATTCTCTAATGGATTCTCTAATCCAACCTCAGAGACTAGATAACAATTTTGCCAATTTAAAATAAACTCGTGCAGGGTCCCCCTGGTGATGCAACAGTTAAAGTGAACTCTCCTGCATTG
>NW_004567166.1:618636-634711 GCF_000260355.1 Condylura cristata
CATCAATAAATGAATCTTTAAAAAAGTAAATTCATGCCATTTGTAGCAACGTGGATGGAGCTGGAAGGGATGATGCTCAGTGAAATTAAGTCAGAAGGAGAAAGAAAAGTATTGGATGGTCTCACTTATAAGAGAAATAGAGGGGAATCAAATAAAACAGAGGGGAAATGATAATAACAGTATAAACTCAAACAAAACAAAACCAACAGTTATAAACCAGAGATCCTGCAGGAAGGGAGGGAGAGGGGCTGCTGTGACGGTGCACAGTGAATGGGAGGGACTCCATGGGATCTGCGACTGGCCGGCGGAGAGCAAACACTTTAAACATATTAAATGCTGGAAAATAGATAAAAACAGAGCAAAACAAACAAAAATAGCAAAGAAACACCTGCTCCCATATGAGCCAGTAGTGAGGTAATTCCCAAGGGCAAAGCAAAGAGCAGAAATGTTCCTGAGCACTCACTGTATATTCTTAGAACCTTTTGGGGGGAGTTTTGTTACTGTTAGGGGAAGAGGAAACCGAATCCAGGAAATTGTACAAAAGAAGTTTTCACAGGTTACATCAACCATTGTGAACCAACCGTGGTTTTACCTTCAAATCCTGTGCTCTGCGGGTTCTAGAAGACCCCTCCGAGGACAGTTTTCAATAAATAACTGTTTATTTGTACTACCATGATGAAAAAATAAGAGTGGGATTCGGTGAAAATACTGCTTTCTCAAGGAGTAGCCTTCTGCGAAATCCAATGATGAAACAAGAATGTTGTCATGAATTCATTTAGTTAATGAGAAAGAGCTGTTGGCCTAAAATGTAAAGATGGTCACAGAGTCACAAGGCAAAACAAACATGTCTTAAATCATCAGCCTCAGAGGGTTTAACATTAATTCAGAAAATTGCAAACACTGTTTCCCTCTCCATAACCACAGCCTTTGTTTCAAGTTTATTCCTTTTTAAAATATAAGACGTCATGTCACAGGATTCTGATTTCTATCCCATAAAGACAGATGCCTGATGTCCAGAAGCCGTGGTCGAAATAAAGGGAATGGTGCTTTTCAGGTGTTTTCTTACGTGACAAAGGAAATTCTGAACTTTAATCCCGATGCAGACATTTTGATGCTGAGAAGAAAAAACAGCTTTTTATTCACTTATCATTTCTTTACAATATTTCTTCATGTGTACACGTTGATTTGTGAGGAGGATGATGAAATGAACTAAACACAGACTGCATCTTTCAGGGCTTGTGTGTCTATGTGTCCACGGGCGTAGGTAGGCCGAAGACTTCTTGTCCCTGCTTATACAAATCACATGGCTCTAGACATAGAACTAAATGTAGCCAAACGTGTACCAAGGTCTATGGGCCGAGCCAGGAACCCAGACGGAGCCGAGGAGAGCAAAGTGCGCCCCTGCATTCTCTCTCCTTCTTAGAAGCCTAAACGGATAGCTCCACAGTGCTACACTTTAACCCACTGTACCACCAGGGAGCTGGCCACAGCCCCTGCAGCATGAGCCCATCTCCAGCCAGCGAGTGATCCCCAGGCCGCAGCAGGCTCCTCCTGTCTCCCTGCTGCTCCTTCAGCAGTGGGTTTCAGGGGATCTGCCTGTTCTGCTCCCCACTCTGCCTCTGGGGAGTCCTTTCACCTTCCCCTGCACTTCTGGCCTGTACCCCACTTCTGTGTGCATAAATAAATAAATGCTTTTTAGAAAAAGAAATACAGAGAGTTCTCACTGTTCTGGTGGCCATAATCATCTTTTATTGTCTTTTGAGCATAAAGGGAAATGTTACTGCAAATGATGCCGGTTTGATAGCAATAACTGGTGTGGATTTCATTTTAGGGTAGCAAACAAAGGAGATGATAAATAACCTGGTACTTTGAGACTGTCCTGCCCCTCACTGTCCCCCCAGCACAGAAGCTCCTGGGGGACAGAGCTTCCTGGGCACTCTTTAAAGAGCGAGCAGGTTGCTGCTGAGTAGGGCATGTCTATGCAGGACTCAAGCTGTTGTCCACACCCAATGATGCAGCAAGACTCTGTGACTGTCCACTGGCTCCATGGAATGTGCTTGAGATGCATCTTCCATGAGCAACATCTATTTGAAGAGGTGTAACCCTGTACCCTGAAGTCATAGAGTGCTGAGTACCAACTAGCTAAAAATAGAGACAAATTTGGGCCCTCCCTGATGGCACGACAGGTTAAAGCACAGGTGATTCTTCTAGTCTCTATTTCCAACCATAGATGGTTTTCTCCTGATTTGTGGAAATAAGCTCAGGAGAGCTGCCCCATAGGCTCAACACGAATACAGTGGTAAGTTGATTCATGCACAACCCATAATGAAGACTTCCTGGGGGTGCAAGGGTTAAGTCTCAGCACTGTGGAACTGTCCACAACCACTGGGAGTCCCATCCCAGGCCAGGCCAGCGAGTGACCTCAGAGTGCAGCAGACCCTCCTGTCTCCCCGCTGCTCCCCTCAGCAGTATACTTCATCCATCCGCCTGTTTGCTCCCCACTCTGTCTCTGGGGAGTCCTCTCGCCCCCACACCTCTGGCCTGCACCCCAGATCTGTATGCATCAATAAATAAAACTTAAAAAAACAAAAAACAAAACAGAGACTCATTTAAAAGTGAAAAACTAAAAATAACTTCGCCCGAAGAATCATAAGCTGGAGGATGGTTGAACCAGTTCTCTTGTATTTTTCTTTGAAGCCTGCACTCCCTCCCCTAGTGGTCAACCGCCCACAGCTGCCATCCCTGAGTTCAGGACAATGGGGTGGGAGCAAGGGCTTTATGCCAGAGTCTACCCTCCACCCACCTAATTTATTTCTGGGGGAAGTGATAGGTCTCTGGAGAGCAATCGAGTCAGTCTCTAGACTTGTTCCTCTTCATTGTTTTCCTGGTATTTCACCCAGAAGCTTTTATTACATAAACTTCTCTTCTCCTATTAAACACACAATGCATTTATGGTTTGGAAATGTTTGACTCGTCCGTCATTTGTATTTTTATTGCTTCATTTCTCTGCTTCTGCATGCTGAAAACTATCACATCATGTGTTTTAATTCCAAGGTGTCTCTCCAGAGAGTAACGCAGGGCTGCCTCCTCAGGAAGGAAGTGGGAGGTCCCAGAGGCGGGAACAAGGCATCTCTACTCACCATTCATAGGTCACGAGCCCAAAACATTGACCATAGAACAAAATAATGCATTTCAATATAAAGAGAATTTTCCACATTTTATCGGGCCATCTGCTGCCACGTTTCTAGATGGTATGAACTCACTTCCAATTATACCCAGGAGCAGGTTTTAAGGAAATGGAGGTTCCTCTTTGCCCCTGGACATTTCAGTCCTTCAGCTGTGTCCCTCAGAGACCCTAAGAGAGGGACCTCATCTTTAAATATTATCAAATTTCATTCATCTCTGAGAACCCATCATGGCCATATAGAGAATTAAATTTTAAAAATATATGTACAATAAGGTCAAATTCCTGCCCCAAGAGTAGCCGCCTTAGAAGGATAAGTGGCTAGCCCCACTGTCCACTCCACCAAATGATCCTTTCAGGTCAGAGTTAGTCTACAAGTAGACAGAAGCTCCTGGAAAGTGTGACTCCAATTCCAGATCCTCAGCTAACAGGTGTGAGGCTTCTTCAAATCTGGCCCGTTCACTCTGTAAGATTTGTGTGTTTGTTCTAGTCATTGCCCATCACTGTCGTCCAAAGCATGTTTTCAGGTTTCCTTTCAGGGAAAGTATAAAAGGTTCCAAATCAGAAGTAGAAGCCAGAATGAGGAGAACCCTAGCAAAGCAAGTAGGCAAGGATGGTTTCTGAAGAGACCAACAGACATCATCAGTCTATAGTGGATTGTTCCAGAAATAAAGGGGAAAGCATATTACCAGCACCAGATGAGGACAAGTGATTCTCACCATGGATTTTACAGAGAGTAACAGGGATTGCCACCTTCCATTCATTGTGAAGTGATGGATATAACTTATGAATGATATTAAATAATTACAAAGTAATATAAATAAAGTGATTAAGTCTATCCAAGCACACCCTCCCTCTCCCGCCCCCAGGCAAAAAAACTCTCACTGGTGAGTTGCATAAATATAGAGTGTCAATCTTAAATAAATTAAAAAAAAAAGAAAAGTTCATTTACTTCTCAACTGCTTTTCTGAAAAAGGGATAAATCTCATAGCAAAACTTGAAAAAAAAAAAACCCAAGAAAAAATTACAGAACAACAACCCATATATAAATACTATCAAATTCAATTCATTTATGAGAACCTATCACACTCAAGTAGAGTTGACTTCAGAAATACTGGTTTCAAAATAAATAGTGTGATTTTCCATATACTCAGAATGAAGACTATTATCATTTCAATAAATACATAAAAATGTTTGACAGAAATCAACTCCCTATCATGTTAAAAATCTTCCACAAACAAGGATGAGAGAATTTCCTGCAATTGATAATACACATCTAATTTTAAAAATACCTTAAAAATAAATAATTTTATTAATAGTGGATTGTTGCAAATTTCCTATAAGCTTGACAATAAGGAAAGTGCGAAAACTTTGACCATTTTTGTAACTTAATGTCCAGCTAGGTAATAAATAAAAAATAAATAAAGGTATAAAAAAAGTGATCTACATACACAGTGGAATACTACTCAGGCATCAAAAACAGCCTAGTGCCAAATGGATAGAGCTGGAAGGGCTGATGCTCAATGACATAAGTCATAAGGACAGAGAAAATATCACGTATAGGAGGAACACAGGGGGACTATAAGCATCAGAAATTAAAGGGGGAAAACTAGCAAACCAAAGCAGCAAACTATAAATGACAGACATGTGGCAGGGAGGGGGAGCAAGAGGGGTTAAAATAGGGGAGGGGAGGGATGAGAGACTCTGGTGACAAGAGATTCTGGTCACTTGGTGATGGGAATGTACGGGGATGACACCTGAGAGGAGAAAGTACTATGATGTAAAAAATATCTATACACAAAATATTTTTAAAAAATGATAGAAGAAGGAAAAATTCTCTGGTTACAGAGGATGATCACTGATGCAGAAAGCCCTAGGGCACTCTAACGTGATCTTTAAAAACAATAAGTGAATACAGTTGGTTCTCAAAGCCAAAGTTAATGAGTAAAAATAAATTATGCTCATCTAGTAGCAGCCACATTTGGAGAACGAAATTTTAAAAATATATTTACAATAAGGTCAAATTCCTAAAATACTTGCGGAAGTTGACAGGAGCCTCATACAAGCTCTCAGTGAAAGGCACAGAGAAGAAATCTGAAAGGGAAGATAAATGGAGAAATAGACTCACTCATGGACTAGGAGTATCAATATCATTTTTTATGCCAATTTTAACGTGATTGGGAGTGAATTTTGTCAAGTCCTTTTATAGATATTTATTGAAAGGATCATGTGATCACTATCATTCATTCATGAACCTATAGTTTTCCTGAAATCTCATCACAGTTTCTTTTGTTGTTTTTAGAATTTCTGTAGCGGCTTCTATTTTACTGTAGAAGCTACAAACCAGTTTTAAAATGATGGGAATGTGAAAGTACCAGAGATCTTAAAAACGAAGCAGAAATTAGAGAAATCTGAGTTCAAATCTGAGTTCAAAACTTATGGGGCCGCTACTATACCAGAGTGTGCAAATGACCTTAGTAACAACAACCACAAAAAAAGAACAGAGAAGAATGAATGAAGTCTTGCACAAGAGAACCACGTGTAGACAGCCATTCAATTTTAACAGCGATGCCAAAACAATTTAATAAATTAAAGGAAGTCCTTTTCAAAAGTTTCCAGAATATTTTCTTTCCTTTCCTTTTATTTTTTACTTTTGTGTGGAAGAGCTGAGGTGCAGGGCAGAGGTGCATAGGTGAGAGAACTCCCCAGACACAGATTGGGGAGCAGAACAGGTGGATCCCCTGAAACCCATTGCTAAGGGGGGAACAGGGAGACAGGAGGGGTCTGCTGTACCCTGGGGTCACTCCCTTATGGGGGATAGAACTCAGGCCATAGCAGCGACAGAGCTGAGAAGCTGAGACTTAACCCCCTGTGCCCCCAGGGAAACCCTGAGCATATCAATTTTGTATGGACACAACCTACATATTCCTGCAGACAGTCAGTGACAAAGTAGTGGGAGGGAACGAGTCAAGTCCCCGGCTGGTTTGAGATGCATCACAGAGAAGAGGCCAGGACAGGAGCTGTGGGGCCAGGTACCAGGGGTAAGCATGTCCACTTCGATGCATTGGCTGTTGGAAACCTTCATGATATCCGGTTGCAAACAAAACTGGCCATTCCCCACTGCATGGGCTTGTTGCCAGATTATTAGATGAGCTGATACCTGGAAAGCATTACAAGCAGCTTGGTGTAGAGTAGATGCTAAAATAAGGGCTTGTAAAGATGTGGCCCAAGAGAGCTGACCCATTCTCCCTCCTCCTGTAACCTTGCGCTCTACCCCAGCACAGATCCCTCCCGCAGCTCTGTCCATCAAACACTTCCCACCGATTTAAGGCAGCAGTTCTGCTCCTCTTACACCAGCTGCTCCTCTGTGAATCCATCCTCCAGCACTCATTGTCCAACAACAGGGCAAATTCCCTCTTCTAAACTCAGACCCCATTCTCCCTCTAGATGCGAAGGTGACTTTGTGACTTCGCTATGTGTTGAAGAATTAGAAACTTTACTGGCAGGTTCTGTCTCAGGCAGCGAAGGAGAAGACGATGGAACAGGTGCTCAAGCCTGTCTCGTGCAGCTCAGCAGTGTGGATGGCCATCCAGCGCCCATGTCGGGCTCTTTCATGTTAAGAAACCATATTCCCAATGGAATATTACTCAGTGATCAAGAAAGATAAATCCATGCCTTTTGCAGTAACATGGATGGAGCTGGAAGGGATCATGCTCACTGAAATAAGCCAGAAAGAAAAAGAAAAATACCGGATAGTTTCACTCTATCTATACAGAACAACTATATACTAGAGACATTGTAAGAGAGGTGGAGTGGGGAATGGGGTCAAAAATGGATGGGAGGGGGGTGGTGACGTGCACTGGACTATGGTGATGGCATACGGGTGAATTGGTGACGTGAATACAACTGAGATGGAAAAGGCACCAAATGATGTAAAAATAAACTATTATAAAAAGAAAGAAAGAAAGAAACCATGCTCCCTGACACCGAGTCCTGCTCAGACATGGCAGCAGCGAAGGGGAGGGCTGGGTGGACCGTTTGCTCAGGCCAATCACTAAATAATCTACAGGTTATGCTGCAGTTAAAGGCGGGTAACCCACTCGACAGCTGGTGCGTCCTGCTGGTTCTCAGGCCAATAGGGGTTTAATAGGTGAAAATACATATTGGCCTCTTCGAATTCAGTGGAAAACAAGATAAGGATTTAACATCCCAAATACAACACAGAATTGAATGTGATTTCAAAATGCCTGACCTATCTCTGAGATGCACCCAGGTTACCCAATCTCTGTGGTGACTTGAGATGGTCCATGGTTCACAGTCACTGAGGCTGCTCTGCTGCTGGGCCAGTCAGTCTCTGGCACAACCCAGCCGGTCATTCTGCCCTATGGTCACTGCCCTTCCTAGCTCCGAGCCCCACCCAGGGCATCAGAAGGAGGAGTCGGAAAACACGCTTTCTGTGGTCACCCTGCATCCTCTTATGTAAATGGCACGTCTGGTTTGGACCGTTTTAAGCTAAAACAGCACTTTTCGAAAGTTCAAATTCTCTTGATCTATAAAAGTAATTTATGAGTGCATTGTCGGCAAAACAAAGGTCAGCAATCCGTGGCCCAAATTATTAAACAGGAAAGACCAAGGTGAGCATAATTGTTTTTACATTTCCGACAGATGCAATTTTTCAGGGTGCAGGCTGAGTTGAGGGGTGGATGCTCAGAGCAGAGGCTGTTATGGGCGGGGCTCAGATGGTCAGGTAGCTGGGGTTGGTTTTGCGTGTACCCCTCTTTGGCACGCAGCGGGGAGACAGAAGAGACCCTCCTGCTTTCATATCAGATGATTGTAGTTCATGTAGCTGGGGGGTGACATCTGTTCTCAGAAAAGTAAAAACAAGAAGCAACATCATTCCAAGAAGTGGTTTTAGCTGTGAGTCCCTGACGGCCTCTCCCCAACTGTCTGAGTATCCAGCAGAAGCTGGGTTCCCGCGTTTAAAATCCGATGTTGTTTTGGGAGGTAGGAAGACTGGTTCAAGCTGAGGTGCAGGCCAGAGGTGCAGGAGTGAGAGCATGCCCCAGAGACAGAGTGGGGAGCAGAAAGGTGGATCTACTGAAATCCACTGCTGAGGAGGCAGCGGGGAGACAGGAGGGTCTGCTGTGCTCTGAGGGTCACTCCCTGGCTGGGGTGGACTCAGGCTGCAGTGGTTTCCGACAGCTCATAGGCTGAGACTCACCCCTGCGCCCTCAGGGAGGCCAAGGAGCCTGGTTTCAACCCTGATTTATTCTGAGTTTCAAAGCCTTTTTGTTTCAGGTGGATTAAACTCATAGAAAAGCCACAGAAACGTGCAGAGAATCCTTCCCATCTGTGCTGTCCAGAGCCTACATGTTCCAGTGGACACATTAATCCCCCCAGGGGGTGAAAAGGGGAGGTGGTGAGCCCTAAGGATGGAGCCCTGAGCGACCAGCGTCCTTGTAACATAGACCTGAGAGGTGCCAGCGTACACCCCATGGAGGTACAGCTGAAAGGCTCCAGCAGTAATACAGAAAGCCCCTCACCAGACAGCAGCCGCCTGTGCCCAGCTTGGACTTTCAGACCTGGAATCAGAAGCAAATTCCTGCAGCTTGTCAGCCCAAGGGGTACAATGTTCTCACCCAGCCTCCCCTTTCCAAACCTCAGTGCAGTCATCAGAACCAGGATGCACTGTCAGTATGAACTTTTAACCACACTGAAGATGCCAGCTTAGCAAGAGGCAAGAGAGGCTTGGGCGTGAGGTGCTGGTGTCTAGGGAAGCCGCCAATGTCAAACATATCTGTATCAGGTATCAGGACACTAATACCCATCAGTGAAGGGGGATGGCGAAATACACCCACCCCTCCCTACAATGACCCTAAAATGCACGCTGGGACTCGTATTGCTGTCTATAGAGGCAGCACCAGATACAAATCCTACTCAGGAATATGGGGGGAGGGGTGTTAGTTAATAATATAATAGTTTTACATAATTTTGTGCACTTCCCCACTCTACCCCCATAAACTATCTCTGGTATACAGTTGTTCATTATTCCATTCCCCACCCCCACACTGTTCCCTTACGCTCCTGCTATGAGTGAAACTATCCGGTATTTTTCTTTTTCTTTCTAGCTTATTTCACTAAGCATGGTCCCTTCCAGCTCCATCCATGTTGTTGCAAAAGGCATGAATATATCTTTTTTGTTAGCTAAGTAATATTCCACTGTGTGTATGGACCACATCTTTTTAATCCAGTCATCTACTTTTGGGCATTTGGGTTGATTCCATGTGTTTCTTATAGTAAATAAAGCAGCAATAAGCATGGGGGTGTAGGTGTCTTTTTGAATCAGTGTTTTGTGTCTTTTGGATAGATACGTAGGGGTGAGATTTCTGGGTCCTATGGAAGCTCCATTTTTAGCAATTTGAGAAACCTGGGTGGGGCATTTTTAACAGTTCCAGGTTGAAGGAGCTGAGTTGCAACAGATCTGCACAGTGGAGCAGACACCACGCCTCGAACCTTCATGAAATGTGCACAGCATGTAGCTGTGAGCCCACACACCTGCCATAGGTGACAGAGTGGTTCCACATGCATTGGGCAGTTAATAAAATGATGCTCAGGCTGGGGGCCGGCAGTCCTGTGTGAGCCCAGGTGTCTCAGCACAGAGGTGTGTGAGCCACCAGGTAACAGGATCTACAGAGATTCTGGGTCTACCTGGGCCAGAACCCACTGGCCCAGCAGCCAGCAACGTGGACAGAAAGGCAGGGAGAGGAGGACAGGGGCCTGAAATTTCAGCAGGCATCCTGGGGCTTGGACCCGAGCTGGAGAGGACAGCGCCGGGAACTGCTTCCAGGCATAGTGAGACGCCGGGTGGTTTCCGGGAACTTTGCACAATGCGAGTAACAGGATCCAGACAATACCACAGTATTTTCCTTCCAAACACAACAGCAGAAGGTTGGTTTTGGATTAAGGAAATTAAATGACATGGTTTGAATTTATTTTCCTGTGTTGATACAACCTCAAATTGTCAAAACAAAAAATTTCAGTGAAATATTTATTTTCCACTTGTGGCCTCCCCTAGACACGAGGGCGGAAAAACAATACAATGAAGATGTTGTGTCTGGAAAAATAAAAGGAGAAGGTCGGTTGAATTGGCTGTTTCACGAAGACATTACTAGTCTGTAAGGATGGCATGGAGGGTGTGTTCTGTTTTTCTGGTGCTTTTGCAGCCAACGATGTACTTAACTATTCATCATTGGTCAAAATAGCAAAATGAGTGATTGTATCTTTACAGACAAGGCCCGGAACCTGGAGGAAAATCATAGACATGGCAGGGGCAGGAGAATCTCACAGAGTGATTAACATGTCATCTTTGAAACTGAGTAAATCATCTAGAACACCATAAAACTCCTTTCAAACACAGAGACTCGCTTGGGCTCTGAAGAACATCCCTTGGCAGGAATGTTCCTCACACCCTGGGTGCCCCTGTCCTGGGCCTCACTGCCCATGTAGGGTCAGGTGGGGTCTAGCACCCCACCCTCTCAGGTAAAGGAACTAGCTCCCCCAGTGCAGGCGCCATAACCGGAGGTGAAGTGTGTCCATAGTACTCTAATTGTGTCCAGAGTGGCAGTCCAGCCATGTTTTTATTGTAATTACCTGATTTGTTCAGCTTTAATCTTATTTATATTTGAAGGTCACCTGTTGAGACATGGGGTGTTCAAGGGGCGTAGGGAGTTGTGGGCCTGGACAGGGGCTGGGAGGATGGGATCTCTCTGCCTGGATAAACACGAAGAAAACCGTCACCTTCAAAGAACTGTGCTCGTCACGCCATGGACCATGAAATGCTGACCTGTAACGGCGAGAGGGCTGGACAGATTCCTCTTCCTCCAAACTCACCCAGGACCACAAGGATAATTATTCACAGCAATAGGACAGAGAGCTGAGCAAATGGAAGAATTTGCCCCCCACCTGCACCCTGATTCCTGGTTTGTGCCTAGAAAACTCCCTTGAGGTCAATTTTCCACCTTATTTTTCTGTCATTTGAAAACCTGCCCAGGGCATCCTCCGGCTTGGCTGTCTGGTCGAGAAGAGGAATTTTTATACTGTCCATCAGTCATTCCACCATCTTACGGATTTTTAAAAAAGATTTATTTATGCACACAGAACTGGAGTGCAGGCCAGAGGTGCAGAGGTGCACCAGAGACAGAGTGGGGAGCAGAACAGGGGGGTCTCCTGAAACCCACTGCTGAGGGGGCAGGGGGGAGACAGGAGGTGTCTGCTGTGCCCCGGGGTCATTAACTGGCTGGGGATGGACTCGTGCCGCATGGGCTGTGGACAGCTTCAATTTGACCGCTGCACCACCTGGGAGGCCCCAGATTGTTTTTATAACCATTTTGCATCGATCACAAATAATTAGGAGGCAAAAGACATGAACTCCACCTGCTGAGAGGATCATTCACAATCTGAGAATTTATACACTGTGAACCTACAGCAGCGTGAGTGAAATGGATTGACACAACAGAAAGAAGCACAGTAAACAGCCAAGTTGGTCTCTGACATGATCCTGGCTCACTCATGCCAATGACCTGCTCATGTCTCCATGTTTTTAACTGCAGGGAACCACCTGGCCAGGGTGTCCTGCGCTGGGACATCATCTCCGTGGCCATGTCCAAGAAATGGTCAAGGAAAGGCCATCGTGGGCAAAGAAGAGTACATGCTCTGGGGGGCCTTGGAGGGCAGTTGGAGGCATTGTCCTGGGCTCTCAAGACCGGATGATGCACAGCCAGACCCTGCTCGCACACTGCAGTTGGTGAAGGGCCACTGCAGAACAGTGGGTGGCCCACGGGGCGTGTGGCTTTCGAGACAGGCCTGGTATTTCTAGGGGTGGGGGGCATGGAGCCCCCAGATTCACCAGGAACATGCCAGAATGCCTTGGTTGTGGTCTTTAGGTAGGGGATCTGAGCAGGTGTGCTGAAGCTCCCTCAGGCCCTTGCCCCTTTGGGTCTCACAGTTCGGGACAGCTTTATCTCAACCCTTCTGCAGCTCTTTTGGGGTGCTGTTCAACACGTGGAGTATCCCTGGGCTGCTGTTCCCATCACAGGGAGCTCAAGCCCTCCAATATGAGTTTCACGCCATAGCTCCTTCACCTGACTTTCATGCCAAATGCTGTTTGCCAGTTTAGATTTTCTCAGTAATAGGATTTATTTGGGGGGACTTCTCTGACCTCTGAATGCTTTCAACTCCCCAGAGCTGACCCAACCCCACTGGACACTGCCATCTCGGTGCCACCCTGACCAGAGGAAGTTCCCAGGGTGAATGATAATCAAGATGGTTCTGGGCCCACATTGGAATATTAGAAATACTTAAGTACCCCGAAAAGATAACTATGTCCATAGGGAGCCTATTATCACCGCATCGAATCTTAAACTAAAAAAAGAAAGCCCAGCTAGTAGGCAGGCATTGCTACAGCCTCAGACAGAGCTGGATGGCAGCAGCATTGATTTTTAAATCTCTATGTCCAGGAAATTCTGGTTACTTGATTAACCCTCACATCACAGCTGTCCACACTTGGCATCCATGCTACGAGGAATAATAGTGGGGTTTGTGTGGATGAGGTAGCCCCTCGGCCATGTCGGTGGAAGGGTCTGGGCAGCAGAGGGCTGGCTAGGCAGCTGACCGCTCTCCGTCACAAGTGATGGCTGAGGCAAACCCTCACCTGCTCCATCCTTCCTCATTGGTGCCAACCGGAGAGCTCCAAGCACATCAAGAGCTCCCTCAGGCCTTTTGGGGGTTGAGTCTTGTGGCCAAGACTGGCCAGCGATGATCGTGGTTCAGTGAACCCTGCAGATGCCAACCTGCTGGGTGGACACGGGGGCCTGTGTCCTTGCTGGGCTGAACTGTGGTCCTGACTCCACTGCTAGCCCCTCATGCCACAGCCACAGCCAAACAGAGCGGGGGGACCAGCGTCCAGTGTGGGGGTCCCGGACAGCGAGGGTGGACGGTACCGTCACCGAACCGTCAGGAAGAGGACTGACCACTTCCTTCCCCTTGAAGCCTTTGGGTAAATATCCAGGAAGTGAACTGGGAAAGCATTGTGGAACACTCTTCCCACAAAGCAGAGCCAGAGCTGCAGGGCAGGGCCCCCTGGGCCACATGAGAAGCTCCCTTTTCTGAGACACAGGGGGTGGTCAGCTGCACAGCTCCCTTTGAACCTTGCCTGAGCTGCTCTGGTCCTGTGCTCCTTTCTGCCCTTTCGGGGTTACCACTGGCATTTAGGGCTGAGCACATGGCCAGCTCCTGCCAGCACTGTGGACTCCCTGGCTCCTGCGTCACTTCCTCTGCATCCCCAGCTTTGGCCACAGCCCTGTCAGAGCCTGATCTCACTGGCCAGGGCCAGCGCCAGGAGCAGCAGACTGTCTCGGTTTCCTGTCCATCGTGCGCCACAGCGTCCACTTGTAGTCTTTGACAATGATGGGGGAGGAATCCGAGAGTCCGTGGAAGGTGGGTGGGGCCCCAGGGGACCCTACAAATGCCTGTGCTGGCCGGTCTCATGACCCAGTCTCTTCAGAGCCAAGAGGAGTCAGGACTCAACGCAAGAACTGAAATGAAAGTCATGTCCTTCCCCAGCGACACTTTCTTAAACTCCTTTTTGCCATTGAGGAGACAGTTTCAGGAGCTTCAGACTTGAGGGGGCATCATCCACCCCACATCTTCTGACTGAGCACAGACCCTGTTGGGCCTCGCCACCAGCATCACCTAGTGTTCCTTGTCACCGCTTGGTTGGTGTCTGCTATTTGTTCTTAAAACTCCCCCCAGGATGTGGGCCACACATCATCAGAGTTAATAACAGTGACTGCTGTGACATGCAACAGCCTTGATGACCTGTCTTGCTTTTCCACAGATCGAGAACTCTTAGTCATTTCTGGCTCAATTATACAGAAAAGGTAGTGTCCTTATGTAGAACTCAGATGTCCTTCTACTCTATTAAGGCCTGATGGGATCAGGCTGAATTTCACAGCTGTGATTGCAATGAGTGGAACCTTCTTTTTCTTTTTTTTAAGCCAAGTCCACAAATGAGTGGTGAGTAATCCTATGAGGAACTTGGATTGTGGGAAGGTCACTAGTGTTTGAATGGACAAAGGAAGCACAAGCCTGATTATTTATTATTGATGTTCAAGGAAGCTGTATGAAGATATTCTGCTCAATACGTGTTCGATCCACCATCTTGCGCCCACTCTTCAAAGTCACTGAATGGATGAGTGGCCTGTTCTGTTCTGATCTAGAAGGTTCTGTTGTCCCCACAGGCTGCTCCAACCAGACAGCATGTGCCCCCTCCCAGCAGTGACTCCTCAGCCTACAATCCCCATCCTGTCCACACCAGACCCTCCCTTCTCACCCACCAGATTCCTGTGTGGGTGTGATGTTGTCTGGTCACCTTGTTAAGCCTCAGGTCTCCATTGTCAAGAATCAGCCTGTGTCTCTGCCACACCAGATTCACTGCTAAGCCTTCGCCTCCCCTCCCAGGTCCCTATCCACTCATTCCACCTCCCCCTTTCCCTTCTCGTAACCACTAATCTGGTCTTACAGTCTAAAAGTCTATTTTTGTCTTTGTTTATTCATTTGTTTGGTTTCTCTGGAGACCACATGTGAGTGACTCATGCCATGCTCTCTTCCATTGTCTGGCTTATTTCATCAAGCATCATCCTCTCCCGGGCCATCTGTTGTTGTGAAGACCAGGGCGCCATCTTTTTCAGCACTGAGTAGTATTCCACTGTGTCTATGGTACACCTCCTACTTCCTATGCACCATCCATGCACTGTTTCCAGCTCTTCACCATCATCAACAATGCTTGTAGCCAGGATGCACTCCTGTGTACAGGTTCAAGTGAGTGCTTTTGTATTTGACCATAAAACCTCAGAAGTGGTATAGCTGGAGCATATGGAACGTCTACCTTTAATTTTTTGAGACACCTCCATTTTGTTTTCCATAAGCCTTAGCAGCCCCACTCCACTCGTTAGGGGCTCCTCTCTCCCCAATTCATCTACACTTGCTGCTTCTTGTCTTCTGGATAATAGCTTTCCTCACAGGTGTGAAGCACTATCTCATTGTGGTTTTGATTTGCATTTCCTTAGAAATAAGAGGTGATGACTATCTCTAGTTGGGCCTTTGGCCATCTGTCTGTCAGATCTTCTGCCCACTTTTTAATTGGGTTGTTTTGTACTGTTGAGGTTTTTTTGGTTCCTCACACATTTTGGGTGTATGTCCCTTGTTAGAGGCATGACATGGAGAGTGTCCCCTGGCTGTGGGCTGTCTTTGCTTTCTGATGCAAGACCCTTTCACTGTTCAGGAGTTTTGTGGTTTGATGTCACCCCATTTGTTTGTTTTTGCTTTTGTTCCCCTCACCATTAGGGTGGAGACCTCAAAAACATCCACCTTCATTTTTGTCTGTGTACTTAACAGGTCTTAGATCCAAGTCTCTAGTCCATTTTGAATTAATGTTCTTGTGGGGTGTGAGAGAATTATTTGGTTTCATTCTGCTGTGACATGTTTTTAGAAGATTGATGTTCCAAACATTTGCATCCTGTTACACTTCTGAGCATCTCAGAAAACCTGCTGTAACCATATTTACATCCGCATTTACGTCCTTGACCCATCCCAAGCATAGTTAAAAGTCCATTTAACATTTAACCTTTTAAGGAAATTATATAATATGAGCTGGGGTCTTTGAGAACTCCTCATTGGTGAGATTTGGCAGGAGTTGGCTGTTGTTTTGGAAAGCTCAAAATAATACATGCCAGTGAAAGCATACAAGATTTACAAAATCTAAATTTTTAGGGCAGTAGCATTTTTTTAATTTTATTTTTTATTATTTATTTTTATTTTTTTTTAAAGATTTAT
>NW_004567166.1:634869-639312 GCF_000260355.1 Condylura cristata
CTCCGGGGCAGGCGGGAATCGAACTCATGTGGAAGTGGCTTTAGCTTCTCAGTGCTGTGTTTTAACCCGCTGTGCCACCAGGGAGGGCCAGGGCAGTAACATTTTTAAAGTGAAGTCAAATTGTTAAGGTCCGAAATCACCCGGTTGCCTCCCGTGACAAAGGACAGGACCAGAGATGCACAAGCAAGCAGAGTTTATTGAGCCAGCTAGCTGGGGTCAAGCTTTCTTGCTGGCACTCAGGCCACACAAGGGAAGTAAGACCCCAGCTAGCTGGCTTAATAAACTCTGCTTGCTTGTGTATCTCTAGTCCCGTCCTTTGTTGTGGGAGGCAACCGGGTGATTTCAGACCTTAACAAAATCAAGAAAGTCTGTATGTTTGAGAGATTTAATGGCTTACAAGAACCCTAATTTCCACAGTAGTCTATTCTTCGGGGGGATAGTAACTGACATGCAGCTACTGCTCACACATGCTGGTCTTTCCCAATGAAGTTTTTATTTCTAAATTCCCATTCCCTCTAATAAATACTCAGGCCAACGTGCTTCTATTTTTCCTGGAAAGTTGGCCTCAAGCCCTTCTATTTTACCAACTCTATTTCGAATGGATCTTCAGATCCTCGCCCTGAAGTCAAATGACTTAGCACATGCAGATTTGCTGGGGTAAGTTTGAAACAGTAATGACAAAAATTTTGAAATATTTAGCAATGGCAACTTCTTAGTCCTTTTTTCCCCCCAATCGCTAAAATAAGCAAACACACTTTCCAAAACAACAGTAAAAAGTCCATGCACTAAACAGAGACAGTCAACAGCTGGTCGAAAATTGAATTGAACTTCATCCAGAGACAATAGAAAAAGGAAATTAAAGGCTTCACACTGCTTATAGCAGGCCAGAGTAAAGCCAACTGCCTTTTGGGGTCATTAAAACATCTTGAACAATTTTCCAAAGATTTTTGGTTCAAGAAGCCCTAAAAGAAGATTTTGCCACGCAGAAATGGAATCCGTATGTTTCTGATTCATTTGTACTTAAGTCATCAAACAGTCTTGCTCAAGCGGTATTTGATTTCTAAGAAATCGCTGGAGCCTCCTGCACAAGTCTGCTCATTGTCTTTGAAGTAAGGGTTGCAGAACTGAAATACTTGACTTGCTCTTCAAAATGGAGCTTTTAACTTTTCATGCAAGCACGGAAACTCAGATTCTAGAGGCGATTTTCAGGGCAATCTATCATGGCATCCAGCTCAAAGCAGGATATCTCTGAGCGTCTTTGGTAGATCCAATGTTAATTGCTTCTTGACAATCGTCAGTGGCAGGGATAGTGATGAGTGACTGTACGTAGAATAGTTCTTGTGTTCAAGCCCAGTCCTCCTTAGTTCCAGAGTCTTATCTTTCTTCTACACTGAATTTATTCCAGTTAAAATTTCCTCATAGGTCCCATCTACAAGGAGTAGGTGCAATAAAGCAATTCAGTTTTGCACACTCACATGTAAAACTCACGGCTTCAAATTTGTCTTATTAGACATTAGGTTGAGCCACATAAAAGAGCTGTTTTTTTCTCAGTAACTTTGGAGGCCCCGTTTAACATAAATATATCCTTGATGCGGTGTGGGCATTTCATGGTTGGGAATTTCTGGCCGTGCAGACTTAAGCTCCACAGGTTAACACATTGTTGGTATTAAAATGTGTTTTCGTGAAAAGTCAGGAGAGAGGAAGTAACAGGCGTTTGTCCGAGAGTGAGACTTAACTAAACAGAGCCCAAAGTCAAGGTCACATGGACAATACCAACCTTGGGGTTCTCCCTCCCCCACTTGCTTGTTGTGTAGGAATAAGCCCCATCTCTGGTTGGATCTGGCCGTGCAGATACCAATATGTTCCTTTCAAAGGGGTCTTCTCTGCTCCATGGAGAAGATGACCTTCTCAGTGCTCATGGTGGGGCTCAAGCCCCCACATTCCAACTCTCTAGCTTTAATTCTTGCTACCCTTTTACTGCTCCCCTAGTTTTGATTCCTGGATGACACAGTGCCTTTTGAGCTGAGAATGTGACTTTTCTCTACTCCCTTCACAAATATCTCTTTGGAACATTCTTGTTTTCTGTTCCCAGGATGACAGCAAAATCTCTCAGGCAGAAAGTATCTTTTTGACAAGTAAACCTAGATTCCAATTTCAGAGTTCCCCATATGTCACTGCTCAAGTGAGCTGATTAATCATCAGAACTCCGTGTTGTCCTTCATCTCCTCATTTTTATAATGATGCTTGAAACACTATGCTTAAGTGCTAGAATAGTCTAAGGTAAGAAGCAGGATTCTGTACTACTACGTGTAACTAGAAAACAGTGGTCTTTACAATGAATGTAATCTATCCTTCACTTGCTATTTATTGAGTGTCCACGACATTTGAAAGAGAAGAACGTTGTGATGGAAATTTTGAGCCAATTATACCTTTGAGAATAATTTTTATGGAGAATTGGATAATAGGAAAGAAGATAAGCAAGAACAGTATGGAAACTGGAGATCTGATTGATGATTGAAATGAGCTTTGCTATAAAAACCGAGAATGGTTACATGTGAAGGGAGAATGGGTGAGAGTTTGGCAAGATTTAGGGATGGAACATTCTGGTAGACTAGATAACAATTGTACTGTGGGAGGTATGGATAGAGATATCACAAGACAGAGCTGGAACATGTCACAGGAATTATAGAATCAAAAGGTATGGAGCAGATGGGCTTTAGAAATCGCCTCATTCAGACATTGTGAATTTACAGAGAATTAAATCTAAGCTGAGTTTCCCAAGTCACTTCCCATAGAGCTAGGATACCACTCCAGGCCAACTCTCTAAATCCCATTCCCTTTCCACTTAACATGGCTTTTGCTGAGTCACCCATTCCCGCCTGAGTCCCAGACCCCAGGACAGTCTGCCGGCCACACATACTTCAGTAAGACAATTCCACTTACAAGAAACACCCCAAATGAGATTCCACAACTAACTTTCCAGTGTCATAAATGAGGATTCTACCTGGGAACAAGATGTTTGACTTTGGATCAGACAAGTTTCAGATCCAGGCAGGAGGAAACTTGAAGATGGGTGGAGTGAGCACAAACTTTGGCAATGGTGATGTTATTGATCTCGAGCATTAAATATGGATTGTGGGTACAAGTGTCTCTAATAGAACCCTCAGCCAAATCAAAGGCAGTCTTATTGGTGAAACTATAATTACTATTCTTCTAATTTATGATATCAGGGTGCCAAAACTCATTAAAGGAATGTGTGAAGGGCTCAATCATCATTTGAAAGCTTTGGAAAAGTTGCCATAAGAACTATCACAACTGGTTTTAGGCTCAGACAAGGGGCAGGGACTTAACAGTTGGGCAAGTTCTCACAAGATCTTAGAGCTGCTGTTTCCTTGTTTCTCCACGAATAAAGATAAAGCGAATAACTATTACCTTAGACAGAAAGTCAGGTAGAGAATTAGTTTGAAATATAAATGTTCCCATCCCATAGACTAAGTCCTGCTGTTGTATTTTTTTCTTTTTAAATAACATTTATTCTCCTTTTTAAACATTCACTTTCCAACAACATTAAACAGAGGGATGGCACGAGACTTATTAGAGACATTTATAACTTGAGTAAGAAGTTAAAGCATACTCAAGGGGGCCATCTCTAGTTTTTAAGCTTTTGTTTACAAATCCCAAATGCAAAATGTCTCTAGAATTTAGAATCCAGTGAAAAGTTAAGGGGGAAAAAAAGGAGAAAGAAGAGACTCTGAAGAATTTATCTTTCTTTAAAGTAATCGCACTTCTATTATCTGTTAATGATTTCTTTTCTTAGGAACATAGGGACCTCGTGCTTTACAGAAGAATGATTGCATCACTCCTGATGGCAAGTCACTGGGGACATCAGGGCCAGAATTCAGCCTGGACCCAGATCCCAGCAGTCTGTTCTTGTTCTGTGCTGTGTTTTTTCTGCCGAATTGCTAATCGTGAGTTTCAATGTCATCAGCAACAAGTTGATTTGCTTTTACCAATACAGCCAGTTGCAACCAGTCATCTTGAACCTGCATCTTGCATCCATCCAAACTATTATAAATAGGAAAGACTTTGCCAAGGTTTGCAGAGCAAGTGATAATTTATGCACATGTGATGACTTAGATCCTCTCAGCTACCTAAGCATGAGTTAAAAAATGCAAATGTCGAGGATCAGCTTCTCCCAGGGGTGACCTTGTGGGTGAATTGCAGATTTTGACCTTGAGACTGGCACCTGAACCCCCTGCCAGCTCCCAATGTTCCAGTCTCACCACTTAGCAGCAACCAGACAGAGCAGAAATCTCTTAACACTGGACATTAACAATGTCTATATATTTCACTCTCTGAAACCCTGACAAGAAACCTCTTCTCACTCAGTTTTTTTTTTATTACAAAGTTTATTTTTACATCATTTTGCACATTTTTTTTTTT
>NW_004567166.1:639412-680646 GCF_000260355.1 Condylura cristata
TTTTTGATCCCATTCCCCACTCCACCCCCACAGAACGTCTCTGGTATATGGTTGTTCATTATTTTTGTTATTTTCTCGTTCTCACTCAGTTTTACTAGGCCAGCACAGGTGTCACTCTGTTTAGGATGTTAGTATTAACACACAAATACCCAGATGCTGAAGACACTTCTGTCTTGCACAGCTACCTGGGCCTCACCTGTGTGAGTGATAGGAAAACCCCCACATCTGGGTCCAGACAGCTACTACATGGGGAACCTCAGCTGGCCCGCACTCTTGTTCTTTTTTTTAAGGTTCATTTATTTTGCATAAAAGAGCTAGGGTTCAGGCCAGAGGTGCAGTGGTGAGATGATTTACCAGAGAAAGATTAGGAAGCAGAACAGGCTGATCTAATGAAATCCACTACTGAGGGGAGCAGCAGGGAGACAGGAGGGTTCTGCTGAGACCTTGGAGATCACTCCCTGGCAGGGGATCAAACTGGTGGTGAAGTGGCTGGTGATAGATTCATAGCCCTGGGCCTTAACCCTTTGCATCTCTGGGGAAGCCTGGAGCTAAGTCTTCCACAAAAGACATTTCCTGAATTAAAAAAAAAAAGTATTACTGTGTAATCTTTTCTTTTATGATGCATTGCCTATCATCACAGCACAGATCTCTCTGGAACTTCCTTCTGCATTTACATCATCCTTTCAATGTGTCTGTTGTCTCTGCCTTTGCAATAGTGTTCCCAACTCCAGAAACCTACGAACTCATGTTGTCAGAGGCGACTTAGGTGAGGATACTTACATTTCACCAGATGCTTTTGGCCCAGTTCAAACATGTCTCTGCAAAGAGACATGGATGATAATGGTGTTAGATGAAGTAGCTGCCACGCATGTTTAATATGGAGTCCTGGCATCTGAAAACATATCTCATTTAATTAATTTTCCTGCTGCAATTGTCTGTAGAGCCTGTCCTGCAGTCTTCTTCCAAGGAAGCTGTGCATTTGGCCACCGCCCCTCCCCCATGCCTGGCTGAGACACTGGGAGCAGGGGCCAGGCCCCCTGCATGCTTGGGCTTGACAGCATGCAACTTGCTTTTTGTTTATTCCCCGCAAACATTCCCTTTCGATTCTTTCTCTTTATGTCCTTCTGTTATTTTAATGCTTTCATTTTCCATTTCAACCCGCCGTCAGCATTTGCTGCACTCAGCCGGTGATTCCCCACACAGCTTCCTCTGTTTGGTCGGGAGGAGCGACTGTGCTCACATCCTGTGAGGTGGAAAGATGACAAGTTTAGGTGAAATAGATGCTGTAAAAGCCCCCTGCTTTTCTAACGGAGGGTGGGGCTGCTTCTCAATTCACATCCCAGGGAGCTCGCAGGAGGGGGACCCGGTTGGGGGCCCTTGTCCACCCCCAGAAAGATCGGTAGGTTCCTGTCGGTCCCTCCACAGCGCTCCTGTGTGAAGCCTTCTTGTGCAACCAGCATCGTGTGGGAAGCGAGGACTCAGAGCATCGTAATAGGCACAAAAATAGGGCCAATTTTCACATTACACAGCTAAATTGGAAAGGAAGGAAACAAAGAGATCGGTGGATGAAATTAATGTAATTGGAGAGCACTGTAGCCAGAGTGGTTTGTTTGCTCTAATCTTGTACACGATATAAAAATGCGATCGTAAATGGACCCCAGCTGCATGTAATCACAGTCAGGGCGAAACTGAGCCCCCGGTGCGCCCGGGAGCAGGGCTGCCAGCCGCTGGGGGAAGCAACCCGTGCTGGAGCCCACGGATACCGCTGAAGCCAGGGTGGCCTGAGGGGGGTGCCGCAAGCCTTGCCCTGCCCCCCTCAAACGACAATCTCCGGAAGAGGTCTGGGGCATGGTCACCCTCCCTGTCTGCCTACACCTACATGCTCCCTGTCGGTCTGTCCTCAGCTCTCAGTCATCTCGTCCCCAAACCCTGTGAAGAGTGTTGGAGCCACGTGCAGGGGAACATCAGTGTCTTGGATTTGCATGGATAGTTTATCACACTCCTGGTTTCTGCCAGGTTTTTAAAAGATTTATTGATGCACACAAGAGCTGGGGTGCTGGCCAGAGGTGCAGGCCCAGAGACAGTGGAGAGTAGAATAGGCAGGTCCACTGAAATCCACTGCTGAGAGGCAGCAGGGAGACAGGAGGGGTCTGCTGTGCCCTGGGGTCATGCCCTGGCCCTGGTGGACTGAGGCCATAGTGACTGGCCATAGCTTGACAACGCTGAGATTTCTAAGGTTCCTGAACCCCAGGAAGGTCTGTTCTACCTGATTAAAGGCCAACACCACAGGATGCATGTGCACACAGACACCCCAGGCTTCAGGAGCCAAGAGACTCACTGGCTTGCTACCACTGCTTTGATGTAGAAGCTATTATGTGCATGTAAGCCCTGACCGCTGGTAGCTGTGGACAACTTGGTGACAACTGCATCTTCCCTTTCTATCTTTCTTTAAAAGATTTATTTACGGATGCACACAAGAGCTGGGGTGCAGGCCAGAGGCATGGAGGTGAGAGGACTCCCCAAAGATCAAGTGGAGAACAAAGCAGGTAAGTCCCCTGAAACCCACTGCTGAGGGGCAGCAGGAGACAGGAGGAGTATGCTGTACCTTGGGGGTCACGCCCTGGTGGGGGATTGAACCCCTCTGCAGTGGCTGCCAACAGCTTCATAGTGTGGGGACTCTGCCCTGCACCCCCAGGGAGGCCCTGGGTGTTATTTTAAATATCAGGTGCCTTGGCTTATAAAAAAATGCAAGGGGGTGGTCTTGTTGATGGGGTGGCAGCATAATGGGGTGACCGCATAGTGGGGTGACCACAGTAATGCGGTGATAGCCATCATGCGGTGACAGCGTTAAGTGGGAACCGCAGTACTTCATCTCAGCATTACACACCGGGGCACCTGGGGGCCCATGGCCAGGGTGGATGCGGTGGGCCAGGCCCTCAGCTGACGGGTGTCTGCTGCCCATTCTGATGGCCCCGCCGTGGTGGCCACAGCCAGGTCCTGAGTATCCAGCTGCTGGGGGTGAGCTGGGGGTGAGACATGCACCCTCCCCACCCGCTAGGGCCAGGGGTAATTGTGGGCTGTGGGCTTGGGTTGGGATGCCAGGGCTGGGCGGGGAATCACTGGTTCTGGGGGTGACCGTGAATGCTGATGTGAGCACAGACAGGACCTGTGAGTTTCTGGGGAGCATATGAGAAAGTCTGGGGTCTTCTTTTTAATCCGCAATGCCTTTCTTCTCCAATCGAACACTGATTTTTAAAATTTATTAGTCTTAAATATGCTGCGATGTATGATTTTAAAAATTAATGTGTTTATTTATGCACACAGGAGCTGGGGTACAAGCCAGAGCTGTGGGGTGAGAGGACTCCACAGAGACAGCATGGGGAGCAGAACAGGTGGATCCCCCGAAACCCACTGCTGAGGGAGGCAGCAGGGACATGGCGGGGTTGGGGGGTGGTCTGCTTCCCCCTGAGGTCACTTCCTGGCCGGGGGTCAAACATAGACCTTTGTGAGGACAGCCTGAGACTTGACCTCTGAGCCCCCAAGGAGCCTCAAGTTACCCTCTGAACAGTCCCCTGTGAGTTAGCCAGTATGGTCAGTCCCTGAATTGCTGGAGAGCTGATGTGATAGCCCACGCCTTGGTTACCTCCATGCAGGATTGTGCGTGTCTGTGAGGAGGCTGAAATGGCTGGCTGGAAGCCAGAGGTGGCAGCCTGTGCTTGAAGTCACTGTGGTATTTTTAAAATGAGAAATCAGGGCATGCACAAGAAGAATTTAAAAAGAGATCATCAGAGAGAGAGCAGGTGGAAAGGGGATACAAACGGAGAAGTGCACAGAGCCTAAAAGATCAATTAAGCGATCGAAGTCGAAGGAAGACATGAGAACAGAAAAAGCGAAAAGAGTGAGTTGCCCCAGAAAAGTGCATAATTTTTAATCGTGGCTAGATAATGATAGGAGACTTGTAATTACTTTTAATAATGAGGAGTTTATTTAGAAGGCTGGGTCATGTTTTTGACATAGAGTCAATCTTTGTAAATGAAAAGGCAAATGTTCTAAACAAATAAACTAAAGACAGGTCTTCAAAAGCATTTCGGTGCGTTTACAACGAAGAGCAGAAAAACACCTTAACCAGAATTAAAAAAAAAAAATGGGGACTTTCTTAAAGATTCTTAATAGAAAGAAAAATCATAACTGGTAATTAGTTCATTTCAACCTGCCCAGAGGAAGGTTGTCTCAACCTGCCCAGGCAGAGGTAACTAGTATTTCAAGAAGATAGTTAAAAATAATAGGGAAATGCCGCGGGCACCCCCCATCCCCCCCATACACACACCTGCAGCCGTGGTGGCCGCATGAGGGCTGGGCTGTCTGAGTAAGCAGCATGCATGCCAGACGCCAGTGTTGGGTGTCTCCGTTGTGAAACTCTGGCTACCGGGTTTCACTTGTTGCACCTGGAATTGTGCACAGGTCAGAAGCACCGCTCTTGCGTTGCACCTTGCCCACCTTAAGTCACGGCTGCGCGATTCATTGATGTCTCTGCTGCTGCTGAGCCAAGCTTGACTGCTCTGGATTCACATCTGGTGGATTCATGGATTTATTGCTACCATGAAAGGGAGCTGGGAAGGAGGCTCCTATACCTTTTCCATAAGCAAAAGGAGCTTTATTTCCTGTGTCACGATGCCAGCCACGGGTGTGGGGTTCCCGTCATTGAGGGGTATCCTGTGGCTCTGGCTTGCACAGAGAGGAGCAGTAATTCCTGGCATTTAGAAATATCCATTGTGCATTTCAAAAAAGATTTATCTATTTGTGCTTATGAGAACTGGGGTGCAGGCCAGAGGTAGGAGGGTGGGAGGACTCCCCAAAGACAGAGTGGGGAGCAGCACAGGTGGATCCCCCTGAAACCCACAGGGAGACAGGAGAGGTCTGCTGCACCCTGGGGTCACTCCGTGGCCAGGGATGGACTCATGCTGCAGTGGCTGCACCTTCATTAACCCCTTGGGCCACCAGGGAGAACCCCCCACTGTGCTTTTTTTGCCTGCTGGTTAGGAGTCCCCAAAATGTCTGACAAGGAAAAACCATCTCTAGGGATTGAGTTAACCTGGAATCATCAGGGAGTTGAGATGCTAAATGTGAACAGAACTTTAACACAGATATCTGTGTAGACTGGGTGTTTTCCTGGCTAATGTGTCTGAGTATTTTGAGACTGTGTGTTTCAAACTCCCCCTGAATGCAGAAACAAAGTTATGTGCCTAACATCAATGCATTAAGATTTTCCCTTGTTACCAGCATTTCTTAAAAAAGCTATTCAACTCTATAGATATCTATCTTTTATTTCTTCCTTACTCATGAAACACACATTGTGATATTGTGGAATATCGAGTCACTTCAAGATAAAAATGATCTCTTTGGATTCTTTGAGATAAAAAAATGAAATTAGACCTGATTCTCAAGTTCCCGATTTTACATCTGAGACAGATGATTTACATAGCAAACAGCTTTCCAAAAACGCAACAGAAATTATCCTTAGGCTGCAAAAAATATGGAGTGGCCAAAGGGGAGGGGTGGGGGAGGCAGGGACAGAGGGGTGACATAACCAGGGTGCGGGTGCATAAACAGATATTGAGGTGTGAAACTGCACTCCCTAAATTGTGCATCCTTGTAAATGAACAGCAACTCTTCCAGTTTGATTAAAACTAAGAAGCACTTTGCCAGCTACTCAAATCTGCCTTTTATGCATCATCTACACTGATCATCTGTCAGCCCCGGATGCCCAAGTGCATAAATCCAAATCGACACCCTTGGCCCCAAACCCAGGGTGTCAGGTGTGTTTCTGGCTTCTTATCCATGTCTTAGGAGCAGACACAGACTGAATATCTTCTCACACACACCCTACCACAGCTTCCAGGATCCATGTACCCCAGGACACCTTTCAACCCTCACCCAAAATTGAACAGATAAAAACAGGAAGACTATTTTCATGGTGTCAAGTGGTTCTGAGACCAAATGAATCAGTGGCGGGGAGGCCTGGCTGTTGGGGTGACATGGGTCTGTCCAACGAGTGCAGAGACCTTTGGGCGTGAGCACAGGCAGTAGCTGGGTGCAGACAGCACACAGTCCTTTCTGTTACCAGTATGGGGAATAGCACATGAGGTGGGTGTTGTCTACCTGAGTGAGAACCTGGACAGGAGGAAGGGAGACAGGTTAGCTCCAAATCACCCCACAGCTTTTTGCCTACATGTTTCCCCAAGGAGGTGTTTGGAGACTGGGCTGTAAGGACAGAGTTTTCTCCCAAAGTAAACCCATATCTCCTTTTAATCTTCCGTTTCATCTGCAATGATGGGAGAGAACATCCTTCATGGGTGCAGATGACAGCTCAGAGTCGGCGGCCAGATGGGAAACCCCGGCGACACACCTTTCACCTCCTTTCCCTGCTTTTCTGCTCCCTTTCTTCCCTTCCTCTTTTTCCCCCCTTTTCTTCTTGATTTATGTTCCCAGATAGGCCAATTCAGTAAAGGGAGGCTAATTTAAAATGTACCTGTCACTGAGAAGCTGCAAGCACTCTCCAAGTCTGCAGCATCCATGAACCACTGTTGAGCTATCACTACCTCCCTGCATAGCATCCCAGTGCCCTGGACCCCCACACTGCAACACCCCACTCCTGCCCATCCAGGAGTCAGCAGTGGCCTCGAGCTGTCCGAGCCCTGTGCCTGCTCGGGGAGCCCAGTCCGGCTCCGGGTGCCCCTGGTCTTGAAGCTTGCTGGATTCACAGGGAAGAGCTGTCGCTGTCGCTGTCGCTGTCATCTCTAATGATGTGTGAAGCTCCCTGCTCCGATATCAAAACCTCTGCACCACGGGGCTGTTTGGGATGGGGTGGGTGGGGGCCCGAGCCCAGCTCCAGAGCTCAGAGTGGGAGCAGCTGAGGGAGGGAATGTTCCCAGAGACCTGACCCGGCATCTTTCAGATGTCTCTGATTTTCTGTGCAAGAGGGTCGCGTTCTGAGGTGGTGAGAGGAGGGGGACATGGCTACTGCCTCTTGTCTTCCTGACTGTTGCATGTCACCTCTCATTTACCTGGGAAAGGATCAGATAACAGGCAACTGTCTGATGGGAGGGGAGTGTACGGTTTTCTGGGCTTTGGAGAAGCACGTAAGAGGCGGAATCCAAACAACAAAAAAGAACGCAGCTTTCAAAACTCTGCTCAGCCCATGAGCCCTCTCTAAAACACAGGCAAGGAGCGCCCTTGATTTCAGTCCTGTGGACTTGAAATACTTGGTGACGAATGCCGGAGCCCAGAAGAAATGTTGCAAATTAGAAACGGAATTTTCTTGACGTTTTAAGGCAATTTTTCCTGGAGGAGAAAGCAGCTTCGCTTTTCAGTGACACAGAAAATTCCTATCATTTCGCTTCGTTCCAAAATTATATTAATGGAGTTTTTGTCATGGGAATAAATTAAAATGGGGCATACGGCACAGGGAGCGGGCTGGAATCTCGGGACCCTGTCATTTACACAACAGTCTGGGGGGGACGCTTCCTGACCCCCCCCTCCACCCCTAGTCTGCATGCGGCTGTCTTGGGTTCAGTCCGTGGGAGCGTGTGGCTTTTAAAAGATTCCGTGTAGTTTCTCAGGGCAAGTTTATGAAAGGGTCTTCTGTTTGCATACGATGGGCTAGGTCCTTGCAGCGAGACAAATTGATATGTCAGTCCTAGAGTTTTCTTACCAAGGGAAGAAGATGAGGGAGCTGATAAAACGGGGAGATGCTGGCTTAGCAAAGAGGACCAGGCAGGAGGTCGTGAAGTTGTGGGGTTGCGAGGTTGCTCCCTCACCCGCTACCCTTAGGGGAGCCGGCTGGATGTGCTAACAGGGGCCTTTTTCCTGAGTCTGCAAGGGAGAGCACACAGACAGGAAGACCAAGGCACGAATCTGACCATCTGAGTGGGATGTAATTCCATGCAGGCAGTGTTAAAATGGAAGAATTGGCATCAGCGTATTTATTTATGTTTAATGAGCTTATAAATGTTAAAAGAGTAGAACATAAATGTTTGAAATGATTCTAGGATTTGGAACCGCCTGGATGGTTCTTGCAGGCATTTTCCCTAGCAATTGCAACAGAGATGTTACTCTGCAGAAAGCAAACAAAAGCATCTCCCCCAGACCCTAAAGCCAGCGGTAGTCAAAGCCTGCCAGTGTCAACCTTCCCACACTGTGTCCTCTTCTGGAGATGTTTTAGGAAGAAAGGTAAACACAGCAGCCAGGGCAACTATCATTTTGCTTAATATTTGATTATACCCTCGCATTAAATTGACATTTCAACATTTTTAATGAAAACCATTCCAAAAGCACGCATTTATGACATCTGAAAAAATCCCAGCTCCCAGGGCGGGGGTGGAAAAATCCCGCGGCTGGCCCGCAGTGGGTGGGGGTGCAGGCAGGCTCCCTCGGGCGCCGGGGCCACAAGTGTCAAACACAAGCTCTCGGATGCTGCGAAGTGTGTGCTTTTGGCTGTAGTGTGCAAGGAACACCAACCCCGGTGCCCCTGTGCCATTTGCTCTCCATTCCGAAGATAAAACAATAGCGGCATCTTGGGATGCTCTTCGGAGAGGAGGTGCAGCACCTGGGGAGGCTCCTGCCGCAGGCCCGGGGGGCCGAGCCGGAGGCCAGCAGGTCCTTCCCTCCCCGGAGCAGGCAAGCCGCCAGCTGCAGGCCTGGGAGGCCTCTGTCATTAGCCCTGCCCGGGGGTGCTGCAAACTCATTTAGCCCCATGCTGGACTCCATTAGGCTAGGCTCGCATCAGATGATCCTGGGCAGGCTCCCGGGTGGGGGGCCTGAGTTTGGGGGCCATGGCATGGGGTCGAAAGCTCAGCCGGTCCGGCCTCTAGGCTGCGGGGGCCACAGGGAACCCTGGCCAGGGGGAGGCTCAGTCCTCCGCATGTTTCTGCTTGGATCTCGCTGCTCCCAAAAAATCAGATAGAGTGCAGAACGCTGGAGCTGCAGGCAGCTTGCAAATGCCGGGTGGTTCACCTCCCTGAGCCGGGACCAGCTGACACCGGCCATTGTTTTTAACCTCAGAACTGTAATAAAAGTCAGTGAAGAAAAGGCTGTGGATACAATCCAAGGGCGAGGAGATGACTCGCAGGGAGCTTGTCTTCGGCGCTTCTTTGGGAAGTTTTGGTGGCAATGTGCAGGAATAGAAAGGAGAGCTCCATGGAGCAAAAGAATCTAAGCCTCTCATCCTCTGGAGATTCGTCCTGGGGCAGGAGAAGGGGTTTTCCATAGTGAACTTGAGTTTGTTTCTTTTACTCAGTAAATATTCTAGCCAGAAAGACAGAGGAAGAAAAGGTAGTAGACACTGATCTATTTATTTTTTTTGACTGTCTTTAAAAGAAAAAGACACCAGATTCAATACTGGAGTCCCTGGTTATTTTAAAAGCCGCTACACTGTTGTTTGAGTGGGTGGTGATGCTTCTTCTCTGCAGGTTTTTCAAAAGCACACAGCAGCCCCAACTTCCTCGCTGCTCATTTTCTCTCACAGGCTCTGAATTCCAGAGCAACGACCCATGATCTGGGAGGAACAGAAACTGTTTTCAGTCTCCTGTTTCATTCATGGAGTAGTTTCTCTGTTGTCCATGGTAAATGGCGTCACTGTAAACAAACCAGGTCAGCAGTTCGATGGCTCCTCGGGCTGACAGCCCTGTGCTTCTCTGTCCAGTATATTCCATTCCGCTGAGACAGAGGCAACAGATTAAAAGAGCTGGTGCCAAAAAGCACAGGGAATTGTCCTGGCACGGCCAGATTTTCATGCAGAATCTACTCAAAATAGACTTCGATGTCTGGAAAACACTGGCGAGGTGCACCGCCTCATTCTTCCAAGTGTTGGTGAACAAACCGGGGGAAGCTGGCAGAGTGCCTGTCCCTCATCATTGTAGACCTGACTGTCTGCCTGTGCTGAGCTGTTCTAGTGTCCTTCCTCCTCCCTGGCTACGTGAAGTGGTAGAGGCTGCTTCCCAGGGGCAGACAAGCCCTGGTCCAGCTCGTGCCAGCCAGCTGCCCCTTACCTGCTTGTCCCCAACACTGGCCCCCTCCGCTGCAATTGAATCCTTTAGCTGGGTTTAAAATGAACTATTATCGTGCCCAAACATCCTTTCACTTACTTAACTAGTGGAATTCTCTGGAATGAAAAAAATTTTTTTTTAATTAGGATTGAAGGCAGCAAAAATATCCCCTCAAAGAAGTCATGTTTGAGGGGAAAATCAGGACATACATACAATGATTCAATAAGCCAGCGGCCCACACTCCCTGATCCCTAGGACGGGAACCCCAGCTCCACCGCCCCACCCCGGAGGTGTTAAGATCCTCTTGCTCTGGGCTTCAGTTCAGGGCCAGGCCCAGCGCCTCACAGCCCACAGGGTGGCTCTGGCCCTGCGGCAGGCCCCTGGCGGGAGCCCTGGAACAGGTGAGGAGCCCGCAGGTCAGGAGCAGGTGGGTTGTGTTGAAGCGCCACCTGCTGAAACTTCACGCCCCCAGCGTGCACGCCCCGCCTTTGCATCCACTATGTCGCTTTCTTTGGCAAAACTGGTTCAGGGGAAAAAAAATGACAGTACAAATGAATTCCTATTTTTGGCAAGCAGGACTCTGGAAGTGTGTCAGCTTCAAACTTTACCGATTCCAGCGGTTCGTGGACGCTAAGGAACTCGCCCCTATGCTTCTCTTCTCAAGGGTTGAAAGCAGAGTGGCGCTTTGCTCACCAGCCCACGCAAAATGGGTCATTGTGGACACGAAGAGAGCGGGGTGGGGAGGTCCCGGCAGATTCTGTGTAGCATAAAACAAACCTGGGTGAAAAGGATACCCCGCGCACAGACAGCCCGGCCCAGCAGCCTCACCCAAATGAAGGCGCTGGAATGAACCCCGAGGTTGACAGGCTTGCGAAGTCCGCTTTCTTCCAGCTGGCTCTCCGCCCTCATATTTAAGGGGTTCGAACAGAAACGGTATCTTAGACCCTTGTAAATCAGAGGAAGGATGCTTCTAGACACATTTCAAATACCAGCCGCCCCTGGCCAGCCACAGGCTTCCGGGTCTGGACAATTATTTTTCCTTCTTTCCGTTTATTTTATAAACTAATTTTTTTCTTGCCTTGTTATCACCCCCAGAGTTGGAGATATTTTGCAAGGGGCTTAAGATCAACTATCATGTTTAGCTTTTGTGGCTGTTGATGAAATCAAGTCGTTTTCTTTCTGGAATGACATCTTAACAATATAGTGGAATGTTTCTCCTCCCAACAATGCTTGTTCTTGAAGCAAATCCCTCAGTTGGAGAGCATATGGGTTTCTGTTTTGTGAAATGTGGAAGCTACTCTTGTTTTGTTTTTCTTCTGGCCTCGTTTTTCAAAGTTATGCAAATATCAAATCCATTCTTCATAGAGGCATAAACTATCTATTTAAACACTATACCACAGGCACATTCTGACAGTGCTAATATAAATTTCTGGATAAAGATAATTTATCTCCTACATGTTTTTAAATAATCAAAGTGAATGTTTCCATGCATGATGCATTCTTAAAGGTCTCTCTGCTTAATCTATATTGGCGTGATCTATGTAAGGGTCCTGCGGAAGTCTGCTGGCATGGGAGTCATTTATATCCTTAACTACTACGGCAATACGTTTCATGGTCGCCTCTGAGACACCAATCTTTTATTATGTTGACTTTTAGGTTCACAGACTTCCAAAGGTAAGATTCCTGGTCTCACTCACCTTCTCCTCCATAAGATGGTTTCATTGCCTAAGTCAAAGTGAATTCCTATGAAGGAATTTGTGTACAGCTCCAAAAGACAAACACAAATGTTCACAAATGACGTAATCCCCACGTAGCGTGGCCTGATCATGGACTGGGTTCTCCAGGTGATGAGACCTTGTAATTTAAGATTTATAGTAGTTACTTCAGGAAGGACTCTATTGATGTGTAGGTCACTGTCCTTCATCAGAATTGCGATTTGCTGTATGTGAGTCCTATTTTGAGTCCTGTTTTGTGAAATGTGGAAGCTACTCTTGTTTTGTTTTTCTTCTGGCCTTGTTTTAACAGTGGGTCACTTCAGTGGCCTCCAGCGACTCATCTAATCTTTTTTTTTTTTTTTAACGGGGATCCTTCTCCCCATGAAATGAGGGTAGTGATAAAGACTATGTTTCCCAGGAAAACTATGAAAATAACATGCCAGGGGCATGGAGGCTTTTAGGAAGAGTCATTTCTCTTTCTCTTTCTCTCTCTCTCTCTTTTTTTAAAGATTTATTTATTTGTGCATACAGAACTGGGGTACAGGCCAGAGGCTCAGGGGTGGTGAGAGGCTTCACCAGAGACAGAGTGGGGAGCAGAACAGGCAGATCGTAGAAGTACACTGCTGAGGGAAGCAGCGGGCAGGTCAGGAGAGGTCTGCCACACCATGTGGTCACCTCCGGGGCAGGCGGGAATCGAACTCATGCAGAAGCAGCTTTAGATTCTCAGTGTTGTGCTTTAACCTGCTGCACTACCAGGGAGGGCCTCTCTCTCTCTCTTTTTAAAGATTTATTTATTGATGCGTACAAAACTGGGGTGCAGGCCAGAGGTGCGAGGGTGAAAAGTCTTCCCAGAGTCTGAGTGGGGAGCAGAACAGGAGGATCCCCTGAAACCTATTGCTGAGGGTGCATCGGGGAGACAGGAGAAGTCTGCTGCACCCTGGGGTCACTCCCTGGCTGGAGATTGAACTCATGCCAACGTGGCTGAGGACAGCTTTGCAGTGCTGCGCTCTCACCTGCTGCACCCCCACAGAAGACCTAGGAAGAGTCATTTCTAAAGCTGAGTCACAGTGGCTGAAATGACAGCTTGAGATGAAGCTCAGACCACCTGAAGTGATGCGTGGGCAGCAAGGCAGCTCACTCCCGCCCCAAACTGCTGCCCAAGAGCCAGGCTGGCTCCAGAATTCCCCACGATCCAGACCCAAGCTCAGAAAATGACTCATTCAGAGCATCTCTTCCTCTTACAGAACATTCTATTTGAATGTATTTCAAATATCTGCCAGCATAGAAAAGGACCTTGGGGACCTGAAACAACTGCACCCTGAAAAGCAACCCACCCCCTTGATGGAAAGTCCTTATGGCTGCTCCGTCCTGGCCCAAGGGCTCAGTAACCAAAATATGTGAGTGTTTCTGAGCCGCAGCTAAACCCAGCCATGAGCAGAACCCAGTGTGGGGTCCCCAGCACTGCCTCATTCATTCGCTGTCTTGCCGGAGCAGTCTCCTCTGAGTGGCCCACCTTGCCCTGCCCCTGTTGCTGCTCTGGCTCCTGGGGGAGCACAGCCCATGTGGGGAGCACCCTCCACAGCTCCGGCACGGTGCCATCCACCCACAGCTGCACTGTTCCTGACCACACACCACCCTCACACTCCGATCCCACCTGAACCCCTCTATCTGGCTGATGAGTAAGAGCAGCGATCTGGGGTTCCTTTTTCCCACCCAATTGCTAGCATTTAAGGGTACCAGCCTGGATCTCTAGAGAATCAACAGGCCCCAGAACATTTTTCTCGAAAAGGGACCTATCATGATCTCTTTAACGTGATGACATCATCAGCAAGGGAGCTGGGTAGCAGAGAAGGAAATTTGAAGTTGGCAGGAGTTGAAGAGCTAGGACATGTCTGGCTTCTGGAGCAAGGCCAAAGCATAGGAGAGAAGGGAGACCCAAACTTGTGTGGCTAACGCAGCCCTGGAATTGTGTAGTGCACGATCTGGGCAACAGTACCAGGGGCACCTGTTGGCCTCGAGGAACAACAGCCTCCAATTCAAAGGGCGTATGGGTATGTGGGTTCCAGCTTTGGCCCCAGGCACGGCAGAGCTCTGGCAGCCGAGGCAGGAGGAGGAGTCTGCTGATCCAGCCTTCTCCTCTCCTAACATGTCCTCAGTTGTTACTCTAGAGAATGCAGCTCCATCTGGGTGGGGAAAATTGCTACAAGTATAGTAATCTATAAGAGGGTTTGCGATGAGTGGATCCAGGTGGACTGTTAACCTACCTCTTAACTCCTGTCCCATTAGTCAGAGGGGAGTCTGTCGATCTTGGGGCTTGGGGGCCCGGGATGCAGGGAAAACTGAGTCACAGTGACTTGGGACAGGGGAGGGAGGCGCTGAGCTCCAGGCTCAGGGTCAGTCTTTATTCCCCTGGATCTTTATTCTGCCCTCTCAGCATCAGACAACCCAGAAGTGTCCTGAGCACATCAATTTAGCATTTCACCACAGGCCTTCTTTTGGCCTTTTGCTAATTATCTGGGAGAACTGGATGTGGCATGAAATCATGAGGCTCGTGATCACAGTTCTACATGGTCACATTAAAGCGGGCACTGTAGACCTAGGATTAAAGCTAGATATTGTGAAGTGTTTCAAGGAGTATAACCACCTCTGCCCACACCAGCAAGGACATTCCTGCGTCCAGATGATGGAGACATTTTCAGATCCTGTTTGCGTGAGTGTGCGTGGTGCTCGGGGCTTCATGACCCCGCCCTATGCCACAAGTGTACCTGCTGGGATGCTGTTGTCCTGGGTGGTGGTAGGTGATACTTCTCTTCACTTGTAGACCATTATCTCAAAAAATGTGGGTCTTTATCTCTGACTTCAGAGTTGGCTGGATTTGCATACTTGTTCAAAGGTCTCTATGGAGTCAGCATATAAGGAGTGGTTCTAGTGTACCATATTCTGCACTGATTTAAAGAAATCTGGAAGGAATTGCAAAGCCTGTGTAGATTCCAGAGCCCCAAAAGACCTGACACCTTCCTCACGACACCACTGCTGGCTTGTCTGCTGACTGTGATTCCCATGGACTGGACAAGGTACCCCGTTTTCTCACAGACAGCTCTCCCACTCAGCACAAGGAATCAGCTTCAGAATCAAGTTCTAAGGGTTAAACATTTGAGCAAAGGACTTGGGGAAGCTGCACAACAGAAAATGAAACAAACCTAGTTAAGTGCCTATGCTTGTGCTTTCTGTATGACATAGTTGTTCACTTTTTTTTGTACAGTATTGGTTGTTTCCCTTAGGTGTGGTCCCATGAGTTCTCCTGCCACTGTTTCACTCATGAGCATCACCACAGCTTCCTGTGTTCTTCCCTCCCTGTTATGACCCCTCTCACTCTGGCTCCCTTGCTCGATGCCTCAGATTTATGGTCAGCTTGCTAGCTTGGTCTATTTTCTTGACCTTTTGTTTGGTTCCTCTGTATTCTGCATATTAGTGAGGCTGTCCGATATTTCTCTTTGTCCCTCTGACTATTTCACTGAGCCTTGTCCCTTCCAGCTCCATCCATGAGCCACAAATGACATGAACTTGCCTTTTTGACCACTGAGTAATATTCCATTGCTATGCACCATGCATATATTTTTATTAGCATAAACAAGCCTCATGAAGAGAGATGACACTGGGGTTCTGTTACTGTCCTCTGGGGGTACAGGCCTACCATGAACTGATTCTTGTACTTCTCAATCATGAAAGTTTGTGCTTTAGAATAGAATTTTAAAAAATTCTCCCCTCCCCCCAGATCAAATAGCACATTTTTGTGTTTTCTGCCAAGAAAATTTACTAAGAATTAGAGATCTAAAGTGCTGACCAAAATTATTTTCCTGTAGAAAATAGCAAATCATGTAGTCAATTAAATAACAAAATGTTTTTGTACTTAAAACCAAACACCTGAACTATAACCATTTCAAGACTATTGCTCAAAATCTCTCTCTATGAAAGAAAAACATTAAAAGTCGGTAATTAACAGAAATAAAAATCTACATGATATCCGTTTGCAGTAATTCATATTGCTTTTCTAAACTTCAAAGCTGTGGCACCCAAGTGTTGGGCCAAAGGCCCCCATTTTCATTTTAACTGTGGTTATTTAGCTTGTAAAGCACAATGCTGGCCTATTTTTCAAGCTCTAGACCTTATTAGTGAACAAATTTCTATATTTAGAAACTCATATTAGTACTTGATTCTTCACACACCTAAATTTTAGTGCCAAGCTCCAGATTTAGGCCCTTAAATGCATATTTCAAGCAGCCAACTATTCCTGGTGGTAATTAGATCTGCTTGTCTACGCAGATCATAAAGCAGATAAGATATGCCAAAAATGTTTACATAAAAGTTTAAGATCAGAAGTGAGCAGAATTTCATTTACCTCGCTGCCGTAATCCTCCCAAACCCCCAAGTTATCATTGGTAATTAGTCAGCTTTATAAATTAGGTTACTAAAATAGCAGATCAAAAATAATACCAAGGATTTTTTTCTTGAATTAAGAAACCTTGTGTTTATAATAATCCTACTAGATTTGCAGCAAAAATGTTGGCCCCCTTCCAAGGTAGCTGTTATCTATTAACTTACTTCTCGGAAGGTAGGAATGAAGGTAAAGGCAGGAAGCAGAACACGATTTCAATCCTGTCACGACAGACGATGCCCAAGACCCCAGAGCAGTCAGAGAGCCGTTGCTGATCATGCCTCAAGAGGTCTCCTGAGCTCTCTGCAGCAGACAGGGCTCTGGTCTGGGCCCCTGACAGTGACCCCACAGACCTGAGGCCTCAGTCTAATCCTGCCCAGCGACCAGCAGGCCATGTCCTGTCGCCCCTGCATTTTACAGTCAAGAAAGATGAGGAACATGCCAGGTCTGTCTGTATCATATGAGGTCAGGGTCCCAACGTGCTAGCTTCAGGGAGGCCAGGTTACACTTGGAGCTCACTCACATGCAATCCCCCATGTGAGGTCACTACAGAAGACCCCCCCTAGTAGGGCAGTGTGAGCCGACATCCTCGTTGGCCGGAAAAGGGGAAGCTCACACATCTAAGTTGGGGCTCAGAAGCCCTTGTAGGGGGCCAGAGCTTTCCTTGGGGCATCGGCTTCAAGGGACAGGAAAGCTGCTTCTCTAGGCAAAGGCTGGGGCAGCAGGTTCCAGACCTAGAGGCGACTGTGGAGCCGGGATCTGTCCTTCTTCCCCCCCAAGGCCACTCCTCAGGGCTGCCCCCCAGGGCTTGGCTTTGTCCATCCTTGTCTCTTGGTGTCTGTGCTGACCAGTGAGGCATGTGCATAGAAGCTGACACTCTGGGGCCAGCTTCTGAGAAGGGAAAGTCTTATTGCAAGGTCCGCGGGCAGGAGGCGGGAGGGGAGGGTGAAAGAGGCAAAGACTGGCCTGACTTGGAAGGCCTGCTTTTACGTCCACCAGTGCTACCTGGCCGCTTACCGGCTGCTTTTGCGGCCAGCATGCTGGTGAGCTCCGTCTGTGAAGAGCAAGGTCTAAGAGGAGGTCAGTCACATGGGGCAGCCACTGCCGTGTGTGGTCTGCAGTCTGAGGGCACAGCGGCCTGGGCCTTGTCTCTCACCAGGGATGGGGGTCACTGTCTGATGGACAGCTCCATTGTCTGATGGACAATTCCATTGTCTGTCCATGTTCACGGTCTCTTGGTTCTAGGTGAACTTACCGACAGGGCCCTCTGTTGCTTCTGCAAAACAAACTCAAGGGATAGAAGAGACAGTCCCCTTGGCTGCGTCCCTGCGGCTGCAGATGGCCATGATTTCAGAGACTCTCCTGTTACTGCTGGTGGCTGCGTGCTCTTGGTCTCAGCCTCTGGTTCCACCCTCAGCACCTGGGACACAGGGGTGGGAGGAGGCTGTGGGTCCCAATGGCATCAGAGGGCAGGACCTGGGAGATCCTCACCTTCAGGAACCCAGCCTGGCCTGAGCGGCCTTCACAGCACCCCGGTCCCCCCACACTTCCCGTGACTCTCAGAAAGACAGCATTCGATAGACGAGTCGTGTCCGGCAACAAATACAAACATCTCATTGGGCTTCTCTTGGAGGTTGGACACATGTGAACATGTAACTAAGGGCCAGGAAGAATGGGTGACTGAGGTAGGAAGTCCCAATGTGCCTGAGGTGGCTGGAGGAGCCAATGGAGGATGCTTCAAAAATGATGCTTCTGAGCTGGACTGGAAGGTGGAGGGAGGAAGCAGGGCTGAGCGGGTGAGACATGGCCTCTGGTGACATCTCACCTGTGTGATCCTGGTTGGTTGCATCAGTCATCAATTTTCAAGTTTGTGTATAAGATACATATGAGAAATATATATGCAGGGCCTCCCACGGGTACAGGGGTGAGTCTCAGCACCATCAAGCTATTGCCACAGCAGCCTGAGTCCATCCCTGGCCAGGGAGTGACCCCAGGGCACAGAAGACCCCTCCTGTCTTCCCGCTGCTCCTCTCAGCAGGGGATTTCCATAGATCTGCCTGTTCTGTTCCCCACTCTGTCTCTAGGGAGTTCTCTCTCGCCTGCACCTCTGGCCTGCACCACAGTTCCTGCATGCATAAAAAAAAAAATCTAGAAAAAAGAAATAACACCGGCTCTTGATTCTGTGCTGCCTAACTCAGTGTAGAGTTGCATCATTTTCCCGTGGTGAGATTGAACCTGCCTTCTGCAGATTTTACAGCATCGATGAATTTAATAAATGCCAGGGAAGGGGCGGTGAGGAGCTTAGACAATCCCAAGTATTAGAACCACTAAGGGTTTCACAGAGCAACGAGGCACAAGTGACAGAAAGTGCTAAGTGGACAGAGACACACTGCCTGCAACGTACAAACCAAAGACACAGTGCCCGCAGTGCCAGAGGCAGGGGGTCATCCGGCGTGCCTGGACCCCAAGGTGCAGCCCTGGGGGGGTCATTCACGGGAGGCGTCATTTGCACGAGGCCGTGCCAGATGAACCAGGCAGAGGCAACACCTTGACCTTTTATCCAGTCCGAGCCCTTGCCCAGGACGCGCCTGGCTTGTGTTCTTAAAAGACGGCACATCTGCTGTGTCTGCCTCACGGAGGCGAGTGCTTGCAACGCTGATCCGGTCTTGAGTAACACTCGACATTTCTCAAGGTCCTGGCAATGCCTTCTCCACCGAAGGTCCCTGGTGCATGCTGGTAGCTTCATCCTTCTGAGGTAAATAAAATCACAGTGCAACGATGTGAGTGGTCCTCACTGCGTGAACGAGAGGCTGGAGTAAGCCAGGGCTGAGGGCAGTGCTCGGCTGTGCAGCGATCAGAGGCTCTGGGGCATGGTGCCGGCTGCGGGAGGAGGCCCTGGGAGAAGGCGGGGAGATGCGACTTTCACCCTCCTGGCTGTAGATCCATCACACGAAGCCAGCAGAGAGATGCACCAGCTGATCCTGCTCGAGCAGTGGGGGCCAGGCCGGCGGCTGTCCTGGGCTCTCCCGGGGCGATCGTGAAGGCGTTGGGGGGGCCGGGGCTGTGGATCTAAAGTTGATTTATTAAACAGTCAGAAGATTTTTTTGCACGATAGACTAGCTGTAAATGCATAAAAACCTGCAGGACTTCTCTGGAAATGTTTCTGTATCGATTGCATCCTTGCGAGAGTCAGATATGGATGCTTTCCTTTTATGCAAAGTGCTGACGTCTGCCGATTTGTGGCTGGGTCGGTGCCTCCAGGAATTCTCCGCAGGGCAGGAAAGTAACCATATTGTAACAGTTTGAAATTGGAAGAACCTCATTTTCCATTTATTTTCACTTACTCAGCAACACAGCAGGGAAGGCCGATGACAAACCTTCTCCTCCCCGAAGAGAGAGAATGCTCGCCCGCCTGCCCACCCCGCCTGCCTGTCCCCACTTGTGGGTGTCCGCCTGGACCTGTTTGTCTGAGTCTTACCATGTTCGTTTCTCCAGCTCCTGGGTACTTTCTGAAAGGAACACTCCTCCCAGAGCTCATGCTCTCGATCAGGACACGTGTTCTTCCAGGCAAGACACTTGCAGGTGACCATGAACACATTTGCAGTGAGGCTGAGGGCAACAGGCCCCAGGCACAGAAAGGGAAGAGCAGATACTGCACTGCAGCCCAGAGAGTCTGACTTTTCCAGAAGGCTCTGGCCTCTTCCATGCAGTTGTGCCTGCTGGACCCCCAGGGCGGCGTCCAGGTGTGTCAGTGTCCATAGTGGACTCCTGATGGGGACAGCCATGCGCTCCTGCACCCTAAGTCTGCAGCACACCCCGCCCCATCTGTGCACAGCCATGGCCAGGGTTGCAGAAAGGGGGACTTGGAGGGTGCTTCGGGCTGTAGCTGCCAGTGGCTGTCCAGATGACTGCTGCCTGCTGCTGGGCTGGCGCGTGAGGGGTCAAGCATGTCCAGGCTCAGGGACACTCTGGGGTTATCACTTCTGGGCACAAAGCAGAAGACAGGGGGTAAATGCCTCAGATTTTATTGCCTGAGACTTCTCAGCACTACAAATGTGTATATCATTATTTGTCAAATTTTGAACACAATAATTCTGGGTGATACTGTAGCAGGGAGCATATTCATGGGAAGCAGAGGTGTAGTTGACTGGCTGGGGGATTGCTGGGTCTTACTGGACCCCTGGATCTGCTCACTCCAGGCCCTGGCCTGCTGACCAGCCACTCTGCCCGCAGGAAAGAGCCCGGTGCAGCCCTGTGTCCAGGTCCAGGTCTGCCAGATTCCCTGCCTGGAGTGTGACCAGGGGCTTCGGAGCTGGGGTACAAGCCTTAATTCTGGCCTATTAGCCTGAAGCCTGAGGATTCTGGGTAAATATTATTGCAGCTAACACAGCTAACATGCAAACGGACGTCCTGCCCGTGATGTCGCCTCCTCACCTGAGGGATGAAAGTTAGTGCAGCTCTAAATACGTTCGATGCTCACTTTTTGAGATCACTGTGTTTGGAGACTATGGTCACTGGCTTTTGTAAGATACACACATCAATCAAAAAAGGACAGAGGCCTCCCTGGGGGTGCCATGGAGCTGGCTGCAGCCACTGCAGTTCGAGTTCAATCCCAGCCAGGGAGTGACCCCAGGGTGCAGCAGACCTCTCCTTTCTCCCCACTGCTCCCCTCAGCAGTGTATCTCAGTCAATCTGCCTGTTCAGCTCCCCACTCTGCCTCTGGGGGGCTCTCTCACCCCCTGCACCTCTGGCCTGTAACCCAGTTCTTGTGTGCATCAATAAATACATCTTAAAAAAAAAAAAGAGGAAAGAGAAGAATGTAAGTCAGAGGAGGAGGGAGAGTTAGATTGTACACTCCAGAATTGGAGCCAGGTTCAGAAGCCACACATCAGGTCAGCATTGTTGGAAGTGAAGAACGAGTCTCTGCGCTTGAAGCTGCTAACTGGGAAGACAAACGCCAAAGTGATCAGGGTACAATTCCAGGGAGCAGCTGTTCCCCACAGGGCTCAGGGAAAGAAGGGAAGAGTTTGGAATGATTCAAATATGGGGGCTTCTGAAGAGGGGGATGGAAGTAGTTCTGTTAGTGGGCAGAACCCTCCAATCAGATTTGGCCCTCCAAATCTGCCTGCTCTAAATGGGTTCCGCCATCCACCCCATCAAGACAGAACAGTCTAGTGGATGACACCTTTATTTATTTTTTAAAACTAATTACTTATTTTGTGTAGAAGAACTTAGTTGCAGGCCAGAGGTGTGGGGGGTGTGAGTTTTTCATTTTCTTACATGGTGGTTCCTTTTTGGACAGTATTTGAGTTCTCCCACTCAGGTACAGCCCCCATAAATCTCCCAATATCGCTACACCCCTGAATACCCCTGCAGTCCCTGGCGCTCTTTCCACCCCTGTTTTGGCCCCTCTCACCCCTGCTGGATGCCTTGGATCTATGGTTACCTGCAAGTTTTGTCTTTTCCTTATCCTTTGTTCAGTTTCTCTATATTTCCCATGTATGACCATCTTCTATTTTTTCTTTTTCCTTCTTACTATTTCACTGAGCATCATCCCTTCCAGTTCCATACATGTTGCCACAAACGGCATGAGCTTATCTTTTGATGGCTGTGTAGTATTCCATAATGTTTATAGACTACTTCTTGATCCATTCATCGCTTTTGGGACACTTAGATTTTTTCCACATCTTAGCTATTGTAAATGGTGTTACAGTGCACCTAGGGATGTGGGCTTCTGAAGGAATACTTTGTAAGTGGCAGGAGGATTTGCTACTGTAAGTGCAGCCAATTCCTCTAGTGTTTTAGCTGAATGGAGATCTTCAGTGTGATGTTGTCATCCCACTTTGGTCTTTAGTTTCCAAAGTGCTCCTGGTACTTCTTAGTTTTGCTAAGAGTTTCTCATTCTTCCTATCCAAGTACTTGGCCTTGGGTTGACTTTTAGCAGTCAAGGACATTAACTGAGTGAACCGGTACCAGTCACATCCAAGTGGATCAGAGTGCATCTGTGTCACTAACCTGTATCCTGAAAAATAGGCAAGTCACAAGTGTGATTTTAGCACAAAGAACCTTCATGGTAACTTACAAATTTGGGGGGACTGGAGAGCTCCAGCCCTTTCCTCTCCAACAGGGCCCATGGAAAGCTGGGATCCCCGGCTCAGGAATGGTTTCCGGAGCAGACCAGCATGATTCACTAAAACAGATGTTTGGTTCACAAACCACACCCTCAGCTAAGAAGCCCTCAGGACACCTACTATGTAGCATAATTAATGAGCATAAAAGTTCAATTTTTAAAAATCATAAAAAAAAGTCACAGCCCTATTTTAATTCTCCATTGGGGTATTCATGCCATATACTTTGGGGGTACTCTTCCAATAATACTTAAGTTTATGTGGTCCTTGTTAAAAATCACCAGCAGGCTACAATTCCCCCCCTTTCCTGGAAGCAAATCTTCTTCCGGTCCTGAGGGATAGCACTCAACTTTTTTGAGGACTTCTGGTGATCCTAGAGGCCTATGTGGGGACTTTCAGAGGAGATATTTACCATCTCTTGCCAAGGCTGCCATGATGTCGAGCCCCATGAGGCCTGCATCACCGTGCTACCCCAGGATGGGGGGCGGGGCAGCATTCTGACTCTGAGGATGGAGTCCAGGCGGGAGCCCTCTTCTCTGATTTGCAGCAAGTCCTGGTACAGTGAAAGTAGAGTGGCTGGGCCTGGGTCCGAGCAGGGCCCCCCCACATAGCTGGCCGCTGCCCAGGGAAGACTGGGCGCTTTGGGAACGAAGGAGGGCATCTCTTGGTGTGTCACCCCTTTGAGAAGGCTGAGGAAAGGGTCACCATGCTAGGGATACTCAGGAGGTCAGGGCTGAGGAGTGGGGTCTGCAGGTACCCCACAGGGTATCCCCCAAGATCTCTGCCTGCCCTTGGGGTGGGCAGGGCCTCTGGACTTGAGGGGCTGCATTGGGAGGAATGTTCCTGCTCTGCCAACAAGGGACGGGGCCCCACTCTTTCCTGTAGGAAGAATTGGGAGCTGAGAGCAGCAGGAAGGCCAGGCGACACGCTCCACCCTCTGCCCTTAGCCTCCACCAGGGCGATTCTGCCAGCAGCTGCAGGCTTGGAGAGGAAGCCAGAGGCACTGTGGGCCATGCCCGCAGACTCTGGGACTCTGAATTCAGACTCTAGGCCCAGCGCTGCCTCCCAAACTGGAGTGGGGCTCCTGACTTGGAGAGAGCAACAGGCTTGTGCTGAGTCTGTGTTCACTTGGGTTTTCCTCCATCAGAAACAGCCCTTTTGCTTTTATTGATCAGCCAGTTGTCAAGTCACTTTTGACTTCAGAGGAATTTCTCACCCTGGTGCAGTGCTTGCTTGTCAGGGCAGGCAGGCCTTATGCGGCTGAGGCAATCCAATTGTAAGCTGAAGGTTGTTCAGAATATTTTGATATTACGATTATACAGAAAAGGGAGGTCATAACATAGGTTAGCAGAGGAAAGTCTGATTTTTCAGAGCTTTTCCTGATCTATCCGGAATCTGTTGGATGATAGACGTTGCATAGCTTGTGTCAGGGGCCCTCAAGAGTGTTCTTCAAACGTAACCCAAGTCATGGCCAGGCTGTGGGCCCCACATGCGGTCTTTGCATGGCCATGTTAGCTCTGCCTAGCGGCCAGACACATGGCCCTGGGGGTGGAAATGGTGCACTGGGAGCCCAGCCATACACTCCTGGACAAGACTGTCCTAACAACAGCCACCTTCAAAAGCCACACAAGCAGGTGTTGTGAGAATGTAGGACGTCCCAGCTGCTGGCTGTGGCCTTCAGTCTGGTTTGATCCTGCTGGACACTGGTCTGCTGGACACTGGGGGCCAAGGTCATCGGTCTTGACCTTGCCAGGCTGCTCCGTCCAGGTTCATTTTCCAGACCTGTGCAGGTTGGAATGGCTTAAGCCTATGAGTGCTGTGTAGAATTTATGTCTACGGTCTATAAAGTAATTGGCTTTAGCTGTCGAAGCACTTGCTCATGAATTTTATTAACCCTGAATTAGGAAAAGTTTTTGTTTATAAATTAGGCCCCTCATTATCATTCTGCCGTTTGAGCATAATGGAGGTGGCTCTGTCACCCATCAGGTAACAGATAGGCTGCTCGGCAACCACAGTCTCCATCACGAAGAAATAGAGCTGGGAGCAAACAGCGGCAGTTTGTATTATGTGGGTGCTGATGCAATTGATGGGCATCGTGCAGGAGCCCGTATTTCATATTGTAACCACTGCAACGGATTCTGGAACAATGGCTCATCATTGTGAAACAGCTACTTCAAAATGGACTAACTCAGGGTGAAAAATTGGCAGCATTAATAAAAAAAAGATTTATTTATTAATGCACACAAGAGCTGGATTGTAGGCCAGAAGTGCTGTAGGGCGACAGGACTCCCCAGAGACAGAGTGGGGATCAGACAGGTGGATTCCCTGAGACCCACTGCTGAGAAGTCTGCTGTGCCCTGTGAGTAACTCCCTAGCCGTGGATTGAACTCCGGTGGTGGAGGCTGCAGCCAGCTCCACAGTGCTATGCTTTAACCCATTGTACCCTCAGGGAGGGCCCCAAATCAGCAGTTTTTAACACCTTGATCCCTCCTCACTCAAACTCATTTTGGATGTCACAATCTACTGAGAAACCTGAAACAAAATCTCACTGATGAGCTGTTTGTATTTCCAACCCCTCCACCCAGAATGAGCACATTTTAGTGAGAAGTCCTGATGAGGTGGCTTTTCTTTCATCAGATGATTTCTCGTTTCACAAAGAAGCCGTTTCAGTGGCAGCTAACACAGAGATGACCTCCCGGAGCCTGGAAGTCAGGGCACCCTGACAGGGCGCATGCACCTCTTCCTGGTGGATCTGGGGTGTCCAAGGTCTGGGGGTGCCACAGTCTAGGGAGCTGAGGTCAGGAGCAGCCAAAGCCGGGGTTCAAAGGAGTCTGGGTGATACACCTCCTGGTGAAATATGCTTATGCTGTTGTTTACTCCCCCACTTTATAAAGCCCTCAAGTCCAGACCGTGCAGTGAGTGCCACACACCCTGAATCACCCAGTAATGGGGGGCTTGGCAGGTGCTGCACCTGACAATTACCCAGGAGATGTGGGTGTAGCAGGACCTGGTCGGGCCTGTCCCTCGGCCTCCTGGCTTGTTGGAGTTCAGGGAACTATCCTTCACTTCCCAGTGTCCAGAGCACCAACCTCTCAGCCTCGTCAGGAAAGGGAGGCACCGAGCACCCTGTACAGTGTATTAAAAATGACATTATTTTGAAATGAGTTTAGGATTAAGGGAGCAGAAATACAAACAAGTTCTTTTTTTTTTTTTTTGTCCTAATTGCTAACACCCCATTCTAATCTGACTCCTGTCAGGGTGTTTTCAGTGCTGTGAGTTCACTTTAATGAGAAGCAGGACCCTGCCCGGCAGTGTCCAGCGGGGCCACCATGAGGTGCAAGGTCTTTCTAGACAACACACGTGTCTCACTGTGGGCTCTGCGAGGCATTTGGGCTGAGCCAGGTGGGTCCTGAGTGCCCCACGTGCCTGGCTGCCCTGTCCCTGGTGTCCACACCTCTTCTTTCATGGAGCTCAATCTCCACAGCTCTGCAGGGCCAGACCAGGCAGCTGCTGGGCTTTTTCACCCAGGAACATGCCGATTTCTCAATTCTGTGATGTGGACATCCCTGTTGGAAGTCAACAATATGTCTATTTTTGTCCCTAGTGAATGGAAAATATGTTTAATGACTAGAACAAAATCTGTCATGTCCCAGCTCAGGAAGTGGATTGGACATTACCAGGGAGGAGGGAGCGGCAGGGTGGAGGAGGGGGAGGGGAGGAAGAGGGAGAGGAAGGAAGAGGAAGGGAGAGGTAACAGCCAGGAAAGAAGGGGGAAGTGGGAGGGAGAGGGAGGGAAAAGAAGGGGAGGGAAGGAGGATAATGCGGAGGAAGGAAAAGGGAAGAGGAGGGAGGGGAGGGAGGAAGAGGTAGAAGCTGGGAGGATTCATGTCCCCACACCCACCACCAAGACACTCACAGTCCTCACCAAAGTCCAGGGGTCCCTCCTCACTTCACTGCACCTCTGGCGATCTCACTTCTGCAGATTTCTAGGGTATGTTGTACTTAATTTTGTAAGTTCCTTTATTTTTCTATATTTCATGCACAAGTGAAATTATCCAGTGTTTTCCTTTCTCTCTGTGATTTATTTTACTCAGCATCATCCTCTCCAGTTCCATCCATGTTGTCACACATAACAGGAGGTACCTTTTTCACGACTGTATAGTATTCTGATATATATGTATGTATGTATGTATGTATGTATGTACATATATATACACATACATATATATATATATGTGTATATATATATATATATAGACCACATCTTCCTGATCCACTCCTTTGGACTTGGACACTTAGGTTGTTTCCAGCATTTGGTTATTGTAAATAGGGCTGCATTGAACATAGGAGGGCAGATAGTTCCTTCAAATCTGTGTTCTTGCATTCTTGGGTCAATACTGAGGAGTGGAATTGCTAGATTAGATTTATGGTGTCCCATAAGAAGACCATAGGGGGCTGAAGCTTCATATTCCAGAAAGGGACATCAGGCCCATGTGAATTTGGGAAGCCAGCCCAGCTTTCACCAACACAGGCTTCTCCTACTCAGTCAGCTTCTGGGCAGCCCCCCAGGAGGTCCCACATGGCAGGAATGAGGTCGCTTCCCATGCAGCCTACATGGACCTTCAGACCAGAGGCTGAGTCTTCAGAGACTGAACCCTGGGTTCTACTGGGAACTGCTGACAAAGCAAGAATGAATAGATTCCAGTTCAGTATCAAGGGGTAAGAAATGGCCCTGGAGGAGTGATTTGAGTAAAAATGAACTTACTCTGCATGGACATCTTCTGGGCTGGGCTGGTATCCTCAGAGCCCAAGGTCAGCTCCCAGTGCCAGCCAAGGTCAGATGTCAGTGCCATCCTGGGACAAGCAAAGGACTCTCCTGCTGAATAACTCAAGGCGGGATGTTTTCACTTTCTAAATTTCCTTAACATGAGCCAAACCATCATGCGGCTTAGAAACAGGATCATGCGTTATTAATCCTGGGCTGTGAAAAAGGAAGATAATTAGAGCCTTTCTTTGGATTTTTCCTAGTAGAAAATGTATGTCTTGAATCATTAGCAACTCCTTCTCATCACTTACACTTTCAATGTGCTTACAGTGTCCCACTGGGGACACTGTTACTGGAGTAGAACAGGTGGGAGACCCCAGGAAGCCAGGAGGCTGGGCTGCCTGAACTCCTAGGCTTGTGCCATGAGATTGTATGGTCTGAGCCCTCTTTTTGTGCATAAAACTGTGGTACAGGCCAGAGGTATGAGGAGGGGTGAGAGGATTCCCCAGAGACAGAGTGGAGAGCAAAGCAGGTGGATCCCCTAAAACCCACTGCTAAAGGGGCAGCAGAGAGATAGGAGGGGTCTGCTGCATCCTGGGTTCACTCCCTGGCTGGGAATGGACTCAGGCCACAGCGGTGATGGCCTGAGACTCAACCCCTGAGCCCCCCAGGGAGGCCCTCTGAGCCCCCATTCCTGGGAATTATCATATGGAACATACCCATTGGCTTTCTTAGTGGCTGTGTATCCAGGTGGACTGTCGGTTTTATTTGGACTCCGGCCACACCACCAAGATTTGGTCATCCCCGCCTGCATGTCCAGTATATTGTCAGAATATCATTCTTGGGGGTCCCTTAGATTCCTAATTTTGTCAGACCTGCAGCAGCCCCTTTCTGCACCCTCCCCATCTGGGGGGTGCGTGTGGTGTCTTATTTCCCCTCCATGATCCCAGCTGAGATGTCATCAAGTTGCCCTTTTTCTGAAAGAATCAGCTTTAGGTTCCACCCTTTTCCGCCTTCCCCCCTTTCCAGGGCCCTAGCTCACTCTGGTCTCTGGATTTCGTGGGGCAGCTGTGGGTTTTGTATATTATTGTATATAATTATTGTATATTATTCTTCCTCCTGTTGTCCTAAAGTGCCGTTTCTCCATGGAGGGATATTTCAAATGATACAGTTTGAAGCACGACATTAGCTTCACCCCATAAATATTTATCTGCTTTAAAAAAAATCGTTCAGTTAAAATTCTTCCTGTTCTGTTCCATGATTATTTGTGTTGTGATGCAGTCATCCATGCAGAAGCCTGTTGCTTAATTTCCAGATAGGTACGGATCTCCCAAATGAATACACTGTCCTTGCTGATTTTGGAATCGGTTTCCCTGGGACAGCTAAGCTCACCCGTGTGACTTCAGTGCCACCAAGGTCATGGAGACTCTGTCTGTCGCTGGGCGCCTCAGGCTGGTCCCCTGGCTGGGCCTGCAGCAGTGGGGGCGTCTCTGGTAGGAGCATCATGTGCTTGCAATTTAAATGAGGGGTGAGAACTCTGGGGTCTTTATGTCACCTAAAAAGTATCTTATTCTGGGCCTCTTGAAAGCTGGGTAGAGATGTGAGTCAGAGTCCAGGACGAGATGGCCAACGACTTCCCTGGAACCCAGACAAAGGCTGAAGAACAGCTCCATTCAGCACTTTCAACGATGTTTTGCTTCTTAGCAAAAACAATTCAGAAGGTTTCAGGAAAATAAGCCCCCAAATGAGACGATGAATCTGAGGTGTAACAGAGCTTTAAAATTCCTCTTCATCGTGCTTAAACTTTCCTCAATGTTGAATAACTCAGTGCATTTTTAGAAGCCAAACTTGCTTCACATGCCGTGCACACACAACAAAACTCTGCAGGGCAAAGTGGACACCAAGAACAACGCTGTGTGTGTTCACTGGCCGTGGGGAGGCCGGACCTGCTCACAGCTTGCGATAGTAAAGCTGACTCTGCTTGATGTTTTTTTAAGTGATTATTTTACTCTCCCTGGGATAAGGCACCGGGGACCAATAGCTGAGTTCCATTCTCTCCAGTCTGCATGTAAGTAAAGTGTGCACAGCCGCATAGTTTCAAAAGCTTCATCTTATTAGAACTTGCTCAATACCCTGAATTATTGATGGGACTTGAGCTTGCCAGCCACACTCATCATTCCCCCCAAACTTAATTTTTCTTAGTTTGGAAATCCTAGTGCAACTTTTTTTTAAAGATTTATTTATTGATGCACACAGAACTGCGGTGCAGGCCAGAGGGGCAGTGAGAGGCTTCACCAGAGACAGAGTGGTTACACTGGTGAAGTACACTGTTGAGGGGAGCAGCGGGGAGACAGGAGGGGTCTAATAAGTCCTGTCGGTCACTTCCCAGAGGGAACTCTCACTGAAGAAGCTGCCGCCAGCTTGCAGGGTTGCGCTTTAACCCGCTGCGCCACCAGGGAGAGCTGCCGAGTGCAATTTTAGGGAGAATTTACCCCAGATGATTTCACTCATCAGCTCTTTGATTACCAGATGCACTGTTGTTCTGAGCAGGCGCTGGGCTCCCGGCGTCTATCGCACTGTTTTTAGGATGCTGTTTTTCAATAGCCACGGAGCATTTAGCTTTGCGCAGAGGACCACAGAGCCACATGGCAGGAAACGCTGACCCACGTACCCGCCTTAGTTCTGCCCCTTATACTTCTCCCTGGAGGCACAAGCCACACCCGGCTGGACTCAGCCGCGGTCTGCGTGTACAGAGGAGGCGCACGCGCGTAGACTCCAATCCCATAAGTGGGGTGAAACTCTTGCTCTCTCCTGTTCCTAGTGGCTTAAGTCAAACAACAGGGTGTGTGGAGCAGTGGTCCCAGGCCAGGTCCACTCGCAGAGAGAAGGGAGCCTCTCAGCTTCCGAGAGCTACTGAGTGGGATGAAAATCCCCATTCACGGGGTTCTTGTGTTCTCGGTCTAGTCCCGAGCATCCCTAGTGTGTACAGCATCCCGCATCCCTCCTGCTTAACTGCCTTGCCGGGGCACCCCATCTGAGAAGAAGCAGGGTACTGGGGGCACTACATGCAGGGGAGGAGCTGGTTGCTATAGCAGCAGAACCCGGTTCATCCTGAGACTTTGTTCTCACAGCCCCCACCATTGAAAGACGGAAATCCACGCTTAGGGATTCATTTCTTTGGCTAGAAAATTGATCTTGTAAAAACAATTCAAGTCATGAGAAAACAGACAATCCTTTCAGCCTCTCGGTATCAGACATTAGGAGTATCGCATTCTTTTAGGGACTGCAAGTGTGGATGGGGAAGGGAATCTTTGCATGCTGTCTGCCCTTGCCCAGGGCCCATCCACACAGCGGGCATGTTCTCTGCCTAGCCACAGTGGGCCACAGGTGATCCCCAAGGGGATCCCACCACTAGCTGAGTTATTTATAATTCAATAAATATCAAATTTAATATATTTCATATTCTGGCAGAGTCCTTACCACAAGCCTCAAGTTTTTCTCTGTCCACCGACAAGTGGCCAGCAGCTTTGGGCAGCGACTTGGCTTTGCTGAGACAGGCCGAGGGTTTACACGAAGGATGAGTCCCCTGCCCAGGCCAGGAGCACTCCTGCCAAATGCCAGCATGAGGTGGCCAGGGCACCACGCAGCACACCCCCAGCCTGGCTCTCAACAGAGACATTGTCCTGCTCAGGCCCGTCTTTTTAACAGGTGGCATCTGCTCTGCCCTTTAATCACACATGGGCATTTTATAGTCACAGCTTAGGGAAACATCGAGGTCCATGTGTACAGTGACATTAGTGGCCTGGAGTTGGGCGGGGGAGCAGTCACTCATGTCCTTTCCTGCACTGCCTACCTCAGCCTGGGAATCTTCCCCACCAACAGTGTCCTTTTTTTTTTTTTTTTTTTTTAAGATTTATTTATTTGTTCATGCCTGGTGGCACAGTGGGATGAAGCTGGAGCAGTCATTTCAGCGAGTTCATCCCTGCCCAGGAGGTGACCACCCCAGGGTATTGCAGACTTCTTCTGTCCCACCAAGGTGCCCTTTAAGGACCCATTTCCATGCCTTGAAGCATCAACCTTCCAGTCCTGCTGGACAGGAGAAGCTCACACTTGGGCTTTTCAACCCCCAGAGACTCAGCCGGGGGCGGGGGGGCAGTGGTGGTCCAGTTGTGGGGAGGGGGGAAACAGGGTGCACTGGGTCCCGAGTCCAGGAGCCTGGTGCAGATCCCGTGTCACTCCCTGAGTCTGGGAGTGGGAAGTAGGGCCCAACCTGGACTCAGGTGCGGAAAACAACTGAACAGGTCCAAGTACATCGCGGCTGGGACTATGGCGCCAAGTGGCGGCCGCAGAGAGGTCACACTGGCATGAATTTTTAAAAGGCCTCTAAAATTGCATCTAAGACAGATGGGGAGCAAAAGCAATGTTTAAATGAAATTGTTATGGATCTAAGTCACTTTCCAGGCATTCGAACTCTTTCTCACATAAAATATGTTTTCACTTCATATATAAAACATTGTTATTATTCACATCTTATGACATGTTAACATATTAAAACTTAAATGTTTAATGCATATATTAAAATTCTGTGTCATCATTAACCCAGCTGATGAATTCTCTGAAAAAAAAAAATAGATAGATCTAGAGAGATCATTTTTACAACTAGAATAAAAATAGGTAACGTAAAATGTGATGAGATAAAAACGTTTCATGCCAACTCCCGCACCCTGTTTTTGTGTTTGCGGGTGGATTGCCACTGCCATTTCTTTTTCTATTAAATGACATTTCAAATACTTTATGATAAACATAAATCACATCTCCTCTCACAGGGCAAGTGACGAACTGAATTGGAGATCTGCTTGCATTTCTGCATCCTACCCCAGACTAAACAGACGAGCGGGTGCTTTATAGATTGTATCTGAAGGGACAACAGAACGGGAGGTTTCAGAAAACACGGACTGAAGCTGGCATCTGCCCTTTAATTCAGGGACTCCGCCTGGCACCCCGACACTCCTGCTGACCTCTGTTTTGTGCCACGTTATCCCGGACGCTGCAATCTGCAGCCACTTACGAAAGCAAAAACAAAAACATCTAGGGATGTGGAGCCATGAGCGAGCGTGAGATGGCGTGTGTGCTAAGGGTGAGGGCTGTGCGCGTGTGCACACGTATGCACCTGCAAAGGGCGTGTCTGGATAAGCGTGCGAGGAGAAGCCAGCGCCAACTCAGGTCCCCTGCTGGACACAGACTGCCCAACTCTCAGACACTTTGAAATGGGTCTTTCCTACTAAAAGGCAAATCACTTTATGGTTTAATATTCATCACATTAGTATGACTGCCTGCAAGATTATGTGTGTGGGGGGGTCTAGACCTGCAGTGGGGCGTTTGTGGACAGGCTGTGTAGGGCGTTTATGGGCAGGGCGTTTGTGGGTGGGCCGTTTAGTTTCTGAGTTAATCACTGGGTTTATCTGTTGGATGGCTCACATGGTTTCATGTTCTTTTTAAAGCATGGAAATGTTTGTATTTTAATCTTTCTGCATCTTTTCCTACAAGGTTGTTGCTGAATGCTTGGAACTAGTGTGCAAAACTAACCATAGGCCCATCCGGTGCAGCATTCTGTAAAGAACATTTCCATTAAGTGGTAACAAATAATAATAAAAACAAAAACAAAAACACACCATGGTGATGTAGGAGTTAGTGCATTGGTACGAGAGTTTGCTTTATCTCACCAACTCCATGAGCAAACTTGAAGTGAATTTGACCACTCAGTCTCCGATTTTGACTGTCGATCCATTGTGTGTTTCAGGCCTCTTCTGTGACTCAGTCCTCGGCAGCCCTTCCCATCTTACTGCTAGAGGTAGTTACTGGTCATGGAAGGTCTGCCTTGAACTGCCACATGTACATGGAAGAACATGTGTAGCATGATGACTCTCACACATGATGCAGGAATGCAGCCCCCCTCCTCAGCCCTCTCTACCCAGAAAGTCCAGTCCCTCAGGCAGCAGGGTAACCCTACAGGAAGTATTTCCCCAACTCATGTTTATTAGTCAGAGAACCAGAAATAGAAGATACTTTATGATCTCATGTCTGCTCTCCTGAGTATGGCGTGTGTCATTTTTCAAAAGTATATTTGCTTGAGCAAATTAGATAATTTATTATTTATCTATTTATTTTTTAATTATACTTTAAAAAAATATTTATTTATTTGTTCATACAGAACTGGGGTATAGGCCAGAGGCTCGGGGCGTTGAGAGGCTTCACCGCAGACAGAGTGGGGAGCAGGACAGGCAGATCGACGAAGTACACTGCTGAGGGGAGCGGCGGGCAGGTCAGGAGAGGTCTGCCATGCCATGTGGTCACCTCCAGGGCAGGCAGGAATCGAACTCATGTGGAAGTCGCTTTAGCTTCTCAGTGCTGTGCTTTAACCCCCTGTGCCACCAGGGAGGGCCCATAATTATACTTTTTTTAATAGAGGTAACTTTGGTTTATAACATTGTGTATGACCTAGCGCTACAGGTTCACACCAGAGGCTAGGAAGAAGCAAACAGAGGCACAGAAAAGCCTAAACCCAGACTAAATGTGGATTCTGACTGCAGAATTGAGGCTGGATCGCTGATTTTTAACCTTTATTCCTTTTTAAAACATTCATTGAAGGCTATAAATCTCCTCAGCACTATTATTAATTGCATGCCACCTGGTTTGGTATTTTATATTTTCCTTGTCATTTAGTTAAAACATTTTCTAATTTTTATTCTCTTTTTTTAACCCATGCATTAGAAACTGCTATTTAACTTCCTAGCCACTTGTGTGCTTCCTTTAGCTTGTTAATTCCTAACTTAATTTCACTGTGGTCGAAGAATATACTTTGAATGCCTTGAGTCCTTTGAAATTCGCTGAGGTTTGCTTTATGGTGCAACATGTGGTCAGTTTTGGTAAATGTTCGCTGTGTGCTCTGCTGTTGCTAGTGAAGCTCCTGATGCATTTGTGGAAGATGCACTCAGCATCGCCCCGAATCCTGCTGGTGATCAGAGTCTTGTGTCACCTCTCGTGCTGGGCTGTTTGGGCTTGCTTCGAACCAACAGAAGATGATGCTACCAAAGGCCTTACCACCCACCCTTTGGCTGGGAGACATTCTCTTCCTGTCTTTGATAAAGGGGCATGAGGCCCATGTGACAAGAAACTGAAGCTAAAGCTAACTTGTTATGTTACAGGCAACACAGTGTGAAATGGGCTGCCGGTCTGTGGGTACTTTCCCCAGCACTTGAAATTTAGTTGTACTGCAGCACACACAAAAGGGTCAATAATGGATTTATTTACAAGAGGGGAAAGGAAAAGGAAAAACCCAGGGAAAGAGAGATACAAGGTAACTAGAATATCTTACTGGCCTAGCTGACTTGGAGCTCTGGTAACAAACTAACTGATAGTCCCTAGTCATGCGGTCCCTAGAGCTGTTGCCCCAGCAAGAGAGAGCCCTTTGAAAATGTCTACCTATTTATCCCCCAAAACCCCAGAATGCCTACTTAACTCTGCCGTTGGGTCCTCATAGTTCTCTCCTTGCTACCCCAGGGAGTTGTAGTTTTCAATGACTGGAGTAAAGAGTCCAGAAAGGTGGTGTAGGGGGTGGAATTCTCAAAACTCTGCAGAACCCTTTAGAATGTTCTTTCCCCTTAACAGCTACAAAATGAGAGGGGCATCTAGCCACCAATGGCAAGAACGGGGGCACCTCAGTCCAAGAGGCTGCAGGAAACAGAACTCCTCAAGAATGTAAGATTTGGGGAGCAGGCCCTTCCCCAGTTGAGCCTGCAATTGACACTGCAGCCCTGCCAGCATGGAAACCTACACCAGCAGCCTCCCAGGACACTGAGCCAGAGGACCCCAGAGAGCTGTGCCCTGACGGCACTTTCCTTTGTAACCTCCTCAGACACAATAGCTTGTTCCTTTGCCTTGACGTCATCTCCAGAATTTGTCTGTGTCTCTGGCTTAATCCTCAAAAATGAACTCAGTTCCCTAAAACACATGCTGTTTTGTTCTTTCTTTCTAACACCAGCAAATTCAGGCCCGTCAGTCAGGACTCATGTGCACACTCTCCTATTGTTGGAACCGGATTTCTTTTGTGTTTCTGTCATATTTTGCTCATATCATATCACATCTTAATGGCTTATTGTTTTGTTTGTTCTTCTTTGTTTCAGTGTTTGCTTTTCTTCCTCAAGATTTCATCTCTGTGCCACCATAAGGGACGCTCTGCTGAGACCTCAGGGACCAAACAGTCCACCCTTCCTGTGTGGAAATGACGTGACAGCTCTGGGTCGCTGCACCCGTCACACCTCTGGGAAAATGCCTGGATGGAGCCTTCTGACAGTGCGAGCCAAACATACTTTTCCATATAAAGGAGACAAAAAGTTTGTGGAGAATTAAGTATCTGTTCCACTGAGGTATTTATGATCTCTTCAGATTGGACTGAAATTCGCCCCACAATAGAAACCCTAGCTACAAGTCAAGCATGCTTAGGGGGCTGGCATTAGGGCAGGAGGCATGTGCAAACTGAAAATGAGGTTTCAGCCTAAGAAGCTGAGTGCTTTCTAAAGCCCACCAAAGATAATCTGATTCATATTTATTTTGATAAGGGAAATGTTTGCTCCACTAATGTACTCCTAATCAAATCAAGGTGTTCCATGATGGCAATTTCAAAAAAAGTTCTTAAAACTGTCAAAAAAAGCAAATAAGCGAACTGGAAGTATGTCTCTGTGTTTCTCAGTGAACTCAGAAGTACTTGAAGAGGAAAACGAGGGGCTAAAAGGTGGCCAGACAGACAGCACATCCTCTCCTGATGTCTGTGACTCACACTCACCTCTGACAGGATCTGTCCAACTTTTAAGGAATACTTGGTTAAATGTGGCAAGAAGGGGCTGATGGTAGGGTGTTAATTCTTTCTTCAATCTCCATGTTGTTAAGGGGAAGGATGTAATAAAGGAATTCTGCAGAGTTTTGTGGACTTGACCCCCTTCTCCAGCATTCTGGATTCCACCCCATACTCCAGTGACTGGAAAATTAAAATTCCCAGCATTATCAAGGAGAGAACTGCAAGGACCCAGGGGTGGAGCTAAGCAGGCATTCTGGGACTCTGGGGGATAAATAGAGAGTGGTTTTCAACGCTCACTCTGGAGAGGTAACTACTGTCTCTCTATGGAGCAATGGCTCTCAGACCATGTGACAGGGGCCTATCAGTTAAATTTTGTTACGAAATCTCCAAGGTAGCCGAGATGCTAAGATATTCCAGTTAAATTGTATCACACTCTCTTTCATTAGGCTGTACATTTTCCTTTCCTCTCTTTTGTAAATAAACCCAATGCCCTTTCGAGTGTGGCTGCAGAACAATTAAATTATAAATATGTGGGTGATGATCCACAGGCAGGCAGCCCACTACACTCTGGGCTACACTGCAATAGACAGACCCCTTGGCAACCAATTTCTGAGGAAAACGCAGGCCTTTGAGGAGAAAAATCATGCATGATATGCTTCCTCATAAGTGTTCCAAAACGCAAAATCTGAGCAAAAGTGACACCTTCTAAAGCAGTTTCTGAGTAAAATTCAGATCTCTGAGAAGAAATACCTGTGGAGATACACTCATGCATAAGTGTGCAAAAACACAAAATCTGGGGAGAAAAGACTCCTTGGCAAATAGTTTGGAAAAAACACTGATCTTTGAGGAGAAAAACTACAGATATGCTTCCTAATAAGTGTTCAAAAGGGCAATATCTGAGGCAAAGTAACTCCTTGGCAACCAGTATCTGGGGAAAAAGCAGGTCTCTGAGAAGAAAAAACATGTGGAGATATACTTCATTATAAGTATCCAAAATGCTAAATCTGAAAAAAAGTGGCTCCTTGGCCAACAGTTTCTGAGGAAAATGCATGTAATTATGAGAAATACCTGTAGAATACGATTCGTCATAGTATTCCAAAACACAAAATTGACACCTTCTTAGTAAGAAAAGCGCACTTTTTGCAGGAGAAATACCAGTGGAGATACAAACCTCATAAGTGTTCCAAAAGTCAAAATCTGAGAAAAAGTGATAACTTATAAACAAGTTTCTGAGGAAAACGAAGGTTTCTGAGGACAAAAACTGCAGAGATATACGAACTGAAAGAGTTCAAAAAGGCCAAACTCAGGAAAAGTGACACCTTAGCTACCATATCTGAGGAAAACACATGTCTCTGAGGATAAAAGCCTTTGGAGATACACTTTTTCAATTGTGTTTGAAAACGCAAAATCTGAGGAAAAGAAACAGGATCACAATCAGTTTCTGTGGAAGGCAAAGGCCTTTTATGAGAAATATCTGTGGAGATACCCTTCCTCATAAGTGTTACAACACATAAAATCTGAGAAAATAACTCCTTGGCAACAAGTTTCTGAGGAAAACACAGGTCTCTGAGGACAAAAACATGTGGAGATACACTTCATCATAAATGTCTGAAAACTCAAAATCTGAGTAAAAGAGATTTGTGACCACCAGTTTCTAGGAAAAACGCAACTGAGGAGAAAAACATGTGGAGATACGCTTCCTCATTAGAGTTCAACAAAGCAAAATCTGAGGAAAAGTGACACCTTCTAAGGAAAATGTAGGTCTCTGAGGACAAAAGCATCCAAGATATACGTCCTCAAAAGAGTTCCAAAACTCAAAATCTGAGGAAAAGTGACTCTTTTTCCAGTTTCTGAGGAAAAATCCTCAGGGGAGATTTGCTTCCTCATAAAAGTTCCAGGTGCCAAATCTAAGGAAAAATTACATCTTCACTACTATTATCTGAGAAAAAGACAGGTGTCTCACGAGAAATACCAGAGGATATACACATCCTCATAATTGTTTCAAAATACAAAATACCGCCAGTTTGTAAGGAAAATGCAGGAATCTGAGGACAAAATCATGTGGGGATCATTTCCAAATAAATCTCCCAAAACAGAAAAACTGAGGGAAAGTGACAAATGGGCTGGTAGTATCCAAAGAAAACAATGGTCTCTGCCAAGAAAAAAATGAGGAGATATACTTCCTCAGAAGTGCTACAAAAAGGACAGTAAGAAGAAAAGTGATTACTTGGGAAAAAAGGCTCGGAGGGAAACGCAAGTCTCTGAGGAAAATGAAGATCTCTGAGGAGAAAAAACGATGGAGACATACCTGCTAAAATGTATTCAAAAATGCCAAATCTGAGGAAAAGTGACCACTTGCAATCAGTTTCTGAGGAAAATGCAGGTTTGTAAGGAGAAACACTTGTGGAGAAGAACTTCATCAAAAGGGTTTCAAAACACAGAATCTGAGTGGAAATGACACCTTCTCAGCCAGTTTCTGAGGAAAATGAAGTCCTCTGAGGAGAGAAACCAGAGGAGATATACCTACTAAAAAGTGTTCAAAATGCAAAATTGAGGGAAAAGACAACTTGTCAACAGATTTCTGAGGAAAACTTAGGTTTGTGAGGAGAAACACTGGTGAAGATGGACTTCATCAAAAGTGTTCCAAACCCAGAATCTGAGTGAAAATGGCACCTTTTCAGCCAGTTTCTGAGGAAAACACAGGTCTGTGAGAAGAAACACTTGTGGTGAGAGACTTCCACAAAAGTGTTCCAAAACACAGAATCTAAGAGAAAATGACACCTTCCAAGCCAGTTTCAGAGGAAAATTAAGCTCTCTGGGGGGAGAAACTAGTGGAGACGTAACTACTAAAAAGTGTTCAAGAATAACAAATAAGAGGAAATTTGACCACTTGTCAACCATTACTGTGAAAAACGCAGGTGAGTGAGGAGAAACACTTGTGGAGATAGACTTCATCAAAAGTGTTCCAAAACTCAGATACTGAGTGAAAATCACACCTTCTAAGCGAGTTTCTGAGGAAAATGAAGGTCTCTGAGGAGAGAAACAGGTAGAGACAAACCTGCTAAAAAACGTTCAAAAATAACAAATCTGAGAAGTGACCACATGTAACCAAGTTTCTGAGAAAAACAAGATCTGTGAGGAGAAACACTAGTGTAGATAGACATCATGCAAAGTGTTCCAAAACGCAGAAACTGACTGAAAATGACACCTTATAAGCCAGTATCTGAGGAAAACACATGTCTGTGAGGAGAAACACTAGTGGAAATGGACGTCGTCAAAATTGTTTCAAAACGCAGAATCTGAGTGAAAATGACACGTTCTAAGCCAGTTTCTGAGGAAAATGAAGGTCACTGAGTAGTGAAATGGGTGGAGACATATCTGTTAAAAAGTGTTCACAAAGACGAAATATGAGGAAAAGTGACAACTTGGCAAAAAGTTTCTGAGGAAAACAAAGGTCTCTGAGGAGAAAGACTTCTGGAGATAGACAGTGACAAAAGTATTGCAAAATGCAGATCTGAGGTAAAATGACATCTTCAAAACCAGTATCTGAGGAAAACGCAGGTTTGTGCAGAGAAAAAACAAAATATAGACTTCCTCAAAAATGTTCCATAACTCAGAATCAGAGGGAAAATAACACATTCTAGGAAAGTTTATGAGGAAAAGGTAGGTCTGTGAGGAGAAACACTAGTGGAGACAAACTTCCTCAAAAGTGTTCCAAAAGAGTTCAAAAAAGCAGAATCTGAGTAAAAATGACACCTTCTCAGCCAGTTTCTGACGAAAACGCAGGTCTGAGAAGAGTAAAACTAGTGGAGACAGATTTACTCAAAACACTTCCAAAACACAGAATCTGAGTGAAAATGACACCTTCTCAGCCATTTTCTGAGGAAAACGCAGGTATGGGAAGAGAAACACTAGTGCAGACAGACTTAGTGCAAAGTGTTCGAAAATGCTGAATCTAAATGAAAATAAAACCTTCTCAGCCAGTTTCTGAGGAAAAGGCAGGTCTGGGAGGAGAAACACTAGTGGAGATAGAATTCATCCAAAGGGTTTCAAACGGGAGAATATGAGTGAAAAGGACCCCTTCAAAGCCAGTTTCTGAGGAAAGGGAAGGTCTGGGAGGAGAAAAACTACTGGACAGACTTTGTGCAAAGTGTTCCAAAACACCGAAACGGAGTAAAAATGACACCGTCTAAGCCAGTTTCTGAGAGAAAACTCAGTCTGCGAAGAGAAACACTGAGGAGATAGACTTGTCCAAAGTGTTCCAAAACACAGAATCTGAGTGAAAATGACACCTTCTAAGTGAATTTCTGAGGAAAAGGCAGGTATGTAAGGAGAAGCACTAGTAGACATAGACTAGGTCCAAAGTGTTCAAAAACGCAGACTTTGTGTAAAAATGACACGTTCAGAGAAAATTTCTGAGGAAAAGGATAGTATGTGAGGAAAAACACTAGTGGAGATAGACTTCGTCTAAATTGTTCCAAAATGGAGAATCTGAGTGAAAATGACACCTTATCAGCTAGTTTCTGAGGAAAATGAGGGACTGTGAGGAAAAACACTAGTGGACATAGACTTCGTCCAATGTGTTCCAAAACGGAGAATCTGAGTGAAAAAGCCACCTTCTTAGCCAGTTTCTGAGGAAAAGGCAGGTCTGTGGGGAGAAACACTAGTGGAGACAAGCTTCATCCAAAGTGTTCCAAAACGGAGAATCTAAGTGAAAATGCCACCTTCTTAGCCAGTTTCTGAGGAAAAGGCAGGTTTGTGGACAAAAACACTAGTGGAGTAAAACTTCGTCCAAAGTGTTCCAAAACGGAGAATCTGAGTGAAAATGCCACCTTCTTAGCCAGTTTCTGAGGAAAGGCAGGTCTGTGAACACAAACACTAGTGGAGAAAAGCTTCGTCCAAAGTGTTCCAAAACGGAGAATCTCAGTGAAAATGACACATTCTCAGCCAGTTTCTGAGGAAAAGGCAGGACTCTGAGGAGAAACATTAGTGGTTATAGAGTTTATCCAAAGTGTTCCAAAACGGAGAATCTGAGTGAAAATGCCATCTTCTCAGCCAGTTTCTGAGGAAAATGAGGGTCTTTGAGTGAAACACTAGTGTAGATCGACTTCGTCTAAAATGTTCCAAAACGGAGAATCTGAGTGAAAATGCCACCTTCTCAGCCAGATTCTGAGGAAAAGGCAGGTCTCTGAGGAGAAACACCAGTGGAGATAGAGTTCGTGCAAAGTGATCCAAAACAGAGAATCTGAGTGAAAAAGCCACATTCTTAGCCAGTTTCTGAGGAAAAGGCAGGT
>NW_004567167.1:0-1547 GCF_000260355.1 Condylura cristata
GTTCTGGGAACACTCTGGGGCCCGGGGAGGTGGCCGGATGCGAAGTCAGTATCCGACCCGTGGCCTCTGTACACGCAAGGAAAGGGAGACAGTCGGCCGCCCACGCGCCACCTGGGAGACAGCGAAGGCGCGGCCGGGCCTGCCCACGCAGAGCTGTCCCCGGCTGCTGAGGCCTGGAGACACGGGGAACGGGAGACACGCGTGCGGGGACGAGCAGCGCTCCAGGGGCCGTCCTGCCCCAGCCGCTCGCGGTTTCATCATACCCGGAAAGACCCAGGCCGCGAAGGCCGGGACACGATTACCTCACGTCTGAGGAACCCCAACAGGCCACGAGTAGCCACATGATCCTGAGAGAAAAGAAACTCAAGGCCTCACGCTTCCTGCCTCCCAACAGGACACGCCACAGGAACGGAAGCCGCGTGGCACGGGACCGAAAACCACTCAGGCCCACGGAACAGAAGGCAAACCCGGAGAGATCCTTGTCAGGGCGGACGGTTTGTTTCAGTCATGGAGAAAGGCCGCGTTGTGGAGAGAGGCGGCCTCGTGAGACAGGGTGTGGGGACGGGGGGCCGCTGCAGACAGGGAAGGGCCACACGCAGCACATCCTCGAAGTCGCTCACCGCGCAGAGACTCGGACGGAAGAAGCAACACCGTGCAGGGGTGTCGGAGTGCGGGGCCCTCAGGACGCCCCGCAGAGACGGCCTCGGAACACGACCCTGCTGCGAGGGAAACCGAGGCAACGTCAAAAGGGGGCGCCGTCCAGCTGGACAGCTGTGTCCCTCGAAGAAGCCACCGCCCACACAACAGGCCGCGCGGAAGGGGCCAGCGTCTGCACTCCGTCAGCTGACCAGGGGTTCGCCTGAAAGGTTCCCCCAGCCCTTGCGCGGAGAAGCCGACGGCAGAGACAAACGGCCCCACTGCCAACGGGCAGCCGCGGGCCTCGCAGCCACCCCCTGGCGCTCAGACACGCGAGCAGAGGTCCGGGTCACGCAGAAATGCGCCCTGGCCCACGCCCTCAGGACGGTCTCGCACGCCCGGCGCCTGCCCGCCTGTGGCCCGCGGGCGCCCTCTTGCTCCTCTCCGTGGGACACGTCCGCTCCCCTGAGAGGACGCCGCTCTGCAGGAACGTGGCGGCCAGGTGAGAGGAGCTCTCCCCTGCGGGCGGGCGCGAGCCGCAGCTCCTGCGGAAGCGGGCGAGGGCGCTCCAGAGCAGAAGTGGAAACCCGCCGGCCCGCGCTCGCCACGCAAACGCGGCCCACTCCCCACGGCAGGGCGCCCCGCGCCGCTCCCCGCCCTGACGCCAGGACGGGCCGGAGACGCGCAGCCCTTCCGGGAGGCTGGCGCGCTGCGAACACGGCTGCCCCGCTGGCATCGGCCCAAGGCGCAGGGCCTTGAGGTAACTGACACCGGCCAAGGGACAGAGGTGTCGCGGCTCCACACAGCCGCACCGTGAACACCCCAGTGCCATGCCAGGCACAGGAGACATAAACTGTGAACCCCGCAAGCAGACTGGTCGGCGGAGGAGGGGCAGGGCAGGCCGCGGGCGG
>NW_004567167.1:4342-5913 GCF_000260355.1 Condylura cristata
CAGCGGCCGCTGCCCCTGCGTGTCCCGCGGGCGCCGGCAGAGAAACCCCAAAACGGTGGGCTGCGGGGGGAGGGGCGGCCCCCGGGGCCCCGGCGTCCGGCCTCTGCGGCACAAGCGACAGCAGGGGTTCTGTTCCTGCTCCCCGAAACCCACCTCAGGGTCCCTTCAGATACGGGCGCCCAAATTCGAGGAAGGAAGGCGAGGAGAGGTAGCAAGCGGGTGGGGGGCCTGTCCGATCGGAACCCCGCACTGCTTGGGGCGCCCCAGACCTGAGGCCCCACCAGTGGGCAGAGGCAAGTGGCGAACAGCGGAAGGTGGACACAGCCTCCCCTGGGCAGCTCTGGGAGGCCAGAAAGGGGCCCGGGGCTGCCCCACCTCATCAGCCACGCGAACCCATGCGGAGCGGGAGCCACGGACAGGCCCCGCCACGACGGGCGCCCACACGCACCAGTGCCACGTGGCAGTTATGCCCCAACGAGCTGGGGTGCAGTAGTGTCCCCACGTTTTCACAAGTCGCCTGGGCACGGGGAAGGCCGTTTCCGTTGGTCTCCGCGGCGCCCTGGCACCCCCAAGGGGCGCGGGACAAACACCCCCAAGGGGCGCGGGCCGGAACCTGCAGAGCGAGCTTGCGGGGCGCCGGGCCTTTCCAGGGTCCCTAAGCAGGCAGTCGTCTAAAAAGTCAGGGGGATCGCCCCAAGCCCCCCAAGAACGCCCCTGCGCTCAGCAGAGCGCTCACACGGCCCCCGGAGGCGTCAAGATGGGGCTGGGGTGAGTTGGGGGGCTGCCTGGGCGGCGCCGGGTTTGTGTCAGTACTGAAATCCGGAGCCCGAAAGGTTAAGACCGGCGCGGCCCCGGCCCGAGGGCCCCTGGGGTTCCCAGTGCGAGGCCCCAGGCGTCCGGCGGGCCCCGCTCGGTGCCACCCCAGGGCCCGAGGGGCTCGCGGCGCTGGGGTGCCCGCACCTGGGGACCTGAACCCCGTCAGCTGACAGCAGCACGGGCGGGACGAGCGAGCAGGGCGGCCGCGGGGAGCCCTGCCACTGCCCTCCTGGGTAGGAAATGTGGGGTCCCCAAAGCCGCTGACAGGTCAGGCGCCGCCTTCGCGCGGACACTGGTTCTTTACTATCGGAGTGGACAGCAGCTGGCCGCGCCTCGCCCTCTCGGCCGGCCTGGCGTCCGCCGCAGACTCCGCGCAGTCCGCGTGCTCCCCCGCAGCCCCCCGCGCCCCATCTGTGGTCGGGGCTCACAGCTGCTGTCCTCACGCCCCCGCGGCCCGGCCCAGGGTGCCAGGGCCCTCCGCAGGCTCAGGGGGCTCAGGGGGGCTCAGGGGGGCTCAGGGGGCTGCAGCCACACAGCCCCTGGTGGCGCCCCGGTCCGGGCCCCAGCTGGCCTGGAGGGTGCCGGGACCCCGCCATGGCACCTGCTTCTCAGGCCGTGACGCCCCAAGTGTGACGTCCCCACAGGAGCCACGAGCAGGGAACCCCGCAGAGCAGAGCCAGACTGGTGAGGGGGAGACCCGCCCCGAGGTGAACTCTAGGGGTGCCCCTGGGGGCGGAGCTGGCCGCGGGCGCCCC
>NW_004567167.1:6500-10118 GCF_000260355.1 Condylura cristata
CGCCCTGCTCTGCTCCCCCGTCTGCGCCCCGCAGCCCGGTCTCGCCTGCCTTCCCGCAGGCCCGCTGCCGGCCGGGCACCCCGAGCCATGGCCGCGTCTTTCTTTGCCGACTTCGGCCTGATGTGGTACCTGGAGGAGCTGGGGAAGGACGAGCTCAGGAAGTTCAAGCAGCTGCTGCGGATGGAGCCGCCGCCCCCCGGCCGCCCGCAGGTGCCCTGGGCGGAGGTGAAGAAGGCCGGGCGCGAGGGCCTGGCCACCCTGCTGCTGGCCGCCTACGGCCAGCAGGGCGCCTGGGCCGCCACCCTGAGCGTCTTCCAGAAGATGGGCAGGAGGGACCTGTGTCTGCGGGCGCGCAGCGAGAGCTCAGGTGCGGGCGGGCGCTGCGCCCTGGCGACTCGCAGCGGGACCGGGGGCCGCCCCGAAGCAGCAACAGGTCCCCAGGGGTGAACGGGCGCTCGGGCGAGCCCTCCGTGGAGTAAGTGGCTCACTCAGGAGCAGCGCGGGCCCGAGGGCTCCAAGCCGAAGGGGAAAAGCCAGCGCCCTTACGGGGGACAGCAGCAGGCCCCCGAGCCCTGTCCTGGGGCGGTGGGGCCCGGGCTCCGCTCTCAGCCTGCCCCTCGCCGGCCGAGCGGGCTCCAGTCAGCCCTTGGGGGGCGGGGGCTGCACGACAGGTGTCGCCGAGGCTTCCTCGGTCTCCGTGGGCTCACCGCAGAGCTCAGCCGGGGTGCCACCGCCTCGCCGGGGCGTCACTTCACGCGAGCCGTGTCCTCTCGGGGTTTCCTTGTCACGCGGGGCTCCCTTCGGCAGCTCGGTAAAGCCTGGTGTGGTGGACTCCAGCAGCATTCGGCGCCTGGGGGAGCTTCTGTTTCTGTCGCATTTGAAAGGCCACTCCGCAGAGGAGAACTTGGTAGCTGGTGGTCTTTCTCCGGCTGGCGTCCGAAGGCCAGGCTGCGCTCTCCTGACCGGTTTCTGCCGGGCAGCCCGGCAGCTCCCTGCTTTGCTTCCCTGGGGGCGTCAATTTTTCTCTATCGCCGCCCTGATAACTTCGGGGACGTCCCGCTTCCTCCACCCCTGGGTCTAGACGGCAGCCCAAGTTACCACAGATGACCAGGGCCCCCCGCTGCTCTGTGCCCACTCCCACCCGCCTCAGTCGCCTCAGTTCTGCAGTCGATGGCTAGTTTGTTTGGTTTAATTTTGTCTGTTCCTTTGACTGAAAGCACCTGGTATCCATCTTTCTCCTTCTGACTTCTTTCACTTAAAATCACCCCCCTCTATTTCCACCCTTGTTTAAAATGGCAAGACATGTTCCTTTTTCATGGCCGAGTAGTATTCCGTCGCGTCTCTCTGCCGCCTCTGAACCCACCCCTGTGTTTGGGCAGCGCGTTTCCACGCAGCGAGCACAGCAGCGCAGCCAGCCCTTCGAGCTGTTTCTGTAAACATTATCTCAAAGGAATGTGAATTTAGAATAAGTAATTAAAAAGTAAAACCTCAAAGTATTCGCCACAGAAATGCTATTAAATTTGGATTTCAGTGTTTGTGCTACGTGTGCCACGAATCACAGAAGGACACGAACAAAATAAAACGGGTATTTTACAGAGGAGAAAATTAAGACTTAAGAAAAGTGTCTAATGGTAGCATTTAACCCCCACCTGAGATTTTCAGCAGCAAGGGATCCGCTGAGGCGTCCCTGTCTCACTCACGGAACAGGCTCTGGCCTGTGGGCCCGGCTCGCAGAAGCTGGCCCTTCCGGGGAATGTGTCTGTCCGGGCGGGGGCGACGTTCTGACCCGGGTGGGCCGTGTTCTCTGCTCCCCCACCTCAGGACACGCCAAGGCGTACCGAGCCTACATCAAGGAGAAATTCAGCGTCTTCTGGGGCAGGCAGTCGGCCATGATGATCCAAGATTTCCTAAGCCAGGAGGCAAACCGGCGGGACTGTGAGTGCATGGAGCATTTCTTCAGCCCTCCGGAGCCTGACGCGGGCGGGCAGACGGTGGTCCTCAAGGGCATGCCGGGGGTCGGCAAGACCACGATGCTGGTCAAGCTGATGCTGGTCTGGGCCGAGGGCAGGGTCTACCGGGACCGGTTCTCCTACGTTTTCTACCTCTCCTGCTGGGAAATGAAGCAGTGGCCGGCCACCAGCTTGGCCGAGCTCATGTCCAGGGGCTGGTCCGACTCGCTGGCCGCCGTGGAGGAGATGTTATCGCAGCCGGAGCGGCTGCTGTTCATCGTCGACGGCTTGGAGGAGCTGGACTGCGACCTGAGCCAGCCTGCGCCCGCGCTGTGCCGGGACTGCCTGGAGCGGAGGCCGGCGCCGGTGCTCGTGAGCAGCCTGCTGCTGAGGCAGGTGCTGCCCGGGGCCTCGCTGCTGGTGGCCACCACGTCCGAGCACCTGCAGGACATCGAGCAGAAGCTGCAGCAGCCCACCATCAGGCTGCTCCTGGGCTTCACCCCCCAGGAGGTGAAGTCCTACTTCTGCAGCACGATCCCCGACCCGCACAGGGCGGCAGAGGCCTTCCACCTGGTGTGGGCCAGCACGCACCTGGCCTGCATGTGTGGGATCCCCGTCCTGTGCTGGCTGGTGTGCACCTGCCTGAAGCAGGAGCTGGAGGCGGGGCGCGACCTGGCCCCCGCCTGCGCCAGCACCACGTCTCTCTACAGCGCTTTCTTCCTGCACCTGTTCAGCCCCGGGGGCGCCGCGCGCCTGGACCCGCAGAGCCAGGGGCGCCTGGGCAGCCTGTGCGCCCTGGCCGCGGAGGGCATGTGGACAGACACGTTCGTGTTCAGCGGCGAGGACCTCCGGAGACACGGGCTGGCGGACGCCGACCTGCCCCCGCTGCTGTACGCCAAGGTCCTGCGGCCCTGGGGGGCGGGCGAGCAGTGGTACCGGTTCCCGCACATCAGCGCGCAGGAGTTCTGCGCCGCGCTCTTCTACTTCCTCCCGCTCCGCCGCGCCCCGGCGCCCGTGGGCAGCGCCGAGGACCTGCTCTTTCTCTGCCTGCGCAAGTTGAGGGTGCGCTGGATCTTCCTGGGGGCCTTCGTGTGCGGCCTCCTGAGCGACGGGGCGCAGCGGAGGCTGGAGGCCTGCGCGGGCCCCCACCTGGCCCGGGACGTGCAGCAGGTGCTGCGGCAGCACCTGCAGCGCGCGGCGGAGAGCGAGCTGCTCCGGCAGGACCTGGACTTCCTGGCGCTGTTCTACTGCCTGTTCGAGATGCAGAGCGAGGCCTTCGCCAGCTGGGCCATGGGCCTCTTCCCGGACGTGGCCGTGCGCATCACGGACAGCGTGGAGCTCGCGGTCAGCGCCTACTGCCTGAAGCTCGCCTCGGGCTTGACGAGACTGGCCGTCTCCATCCAGAACGTCTTTGACGAGGAAACCAAGGGGTGCGAGCTGTGTCCCCGGTGAGTCTCCAGTGGCTCCTGGCCTCTCTCCCCGCGCGGCCCCGTCACCCCAGCGCAGGTCCTGGTTTCACCTGAGCTCCATGGCCTGGTCTAAGGGCTGCTCAGCACTGCGCAGGCAGGACGCTCCTCCCCCTGGGCACCAGCCCCGCCCACGGGCAGGGAGCTCCTCCCCCTGGGCACCAGCCCCGCCCACGGGCAGGGAGCTCCTCCCCCTGGGCACC
>NW_004567167.1:10805-11400 GCF_000260355.1 Condylura cristata
GCTCCTCCCCCTGGGCACCAGCCCCGCCCACAGGCAGGGAGCTCCTCCCCCGGGCACCAGCGCCGCCCACAGGCAGGGAGCTCCTCCGCCCAGACCCACCTGGGGCGGCAACTTCCAAGCTGCTAGGGGCTGCAAGTTCACTTCCCACTCAACGTCCTTAATTCACTCTAAAAATACTTAAATTTTGAGCTTACTTAACACTCCAAAATTCACCAGAGGTGGAATTCACCTCCCCCGGCTCCAGGGGAGGACACGGGCGGGTCAGGGCGCCCTGCTTGCCTGGCCGTTCGCGGCTCCCGGGACTTGGCACCGGTGACCCGGGGCTGCAGCTGCCGCCCCTGGCGATGGCCTGAGGATCCCCGTGCCTGTGCCCTGGGGGCCGCCTCCGGCCGCGCTGGACTGACGGCCGCGTCCCCCAGGTCGGGGAACGTGCTCAGCTGCTGGAACCGCGTCTGCTCGGCGCTGGCCAGCGAGACCCTGCGGGAGTTCCAGCTGTGCTCCAGCGGCCTGGACCGCTCGGCCTTCACGGTGCTGTGCCACCTGCTGCGGCGCCCCAGCTGCCGGCTCCAGCGGCTGGAGTAAGCGGCGGGGCGGC
>NW_004567167.1:11500-12542 GCF_000260355.1 Condylura cristata
GCGCCGGGCGGCGGGGGCGGGTCTGCGCAGAGCCTCGGCCTGGAGATCCGCCTGGGATCGCGGCTCCTTCCCGCAGGATCAACGACGTGGCGCTGCCCACGCAGCGCAAGGTCTTCTTCGAGGCGCTCACCCGCTGCCCGGACCTGCAGCGCCTGAGCCTCGGCTCCACCGCGCTCTCCCGCCAGGACGTCCAGGATCTCTGCACCGCGCTGGGCCACCCCACCTGCGGCGTGCGGGAGCTCCTGTGAGTGGCCGCGCCTCCCACCCAGTCGCAGGCCACGCTGCGCCCCGCTGGCCCAGCTGGTCCCTCTCCGCAGCCCTTGCGAGGGGCCCACAGCACAGCAGCGAGAAGCCGCCTGCTGGCGGTGCCCCTGGGCCCCTGCACCTGCCCGGCATGGCCTGGCCGGCCTGGCGCTCAGCGGGGCGGATTCTCAACCCACTGCCCAGACACAGGCCACTCCCCGGGGACAGGTCCAGAGCCCCAGCGTGGGGGGAGTTTGGGGAACAGCAAACGGGAGTCCCTCACTGCATGTCCAGGGACGGAAAATGGCCCGCACGGGACACAGGATTGCAGTGGCCGTGGGGACACGTTTTGTAGCCTGGGGGCACCGCCTGAAAGCAGGGGGGTCACTGCTGAGCCCCCAGGTTCAGTCCAGGCCCCGAGGAGGCCCCGGAGCGCAGGCTGGAGGCGGCGGGGGACACCCCGTCAGTCCCCAACCGGCCGCTCGGGCAGGTGGGGCCACACGCCGAGACGTGGCCTCCTGTCCCACAGCCTGGTCAACTGCCTCCTCTCGGGGGACGACTGCGCAGTCCTCGCCCCCATCCTCGCCAGCAGCAAGACGCTGAAGCTCCTGAACTTGTCTTTCAACTACCTGGACGAGGGGGTGCCCCTGCTGTGCGAGGCCTTGCGGCACCCCGAGTGCGGGCTGGAGTCCCTGGTGTGAGTGACGTGGGCCGGGCGGCCGCAGGCGGCTGTGGCGGGGGACCCCGGGCGGCCTTCCTGGAGCTCACGCCCCTCCGACTGGTAGTTCAGGGCCACTGC
>NW_004567167.1:13158-14733 GCF_000260355.1 Condylura cristata
GCGTCGGTGTCCACCGCGCCCCTCAGGCCTCGCGGGCGGGAGGCTGCCGGCCAGGACCTGCGGGGCGGCCCGGATGCGCCTTCCTGGGGTGCAAAAGGGGAGCAGACTTCAAGCGGGAGGGTGCTGCTTCCGCCTGCGACGGGCTCGCTCACGTGGCTGAGGGGTCTCGGGGAAGGGGGGGAAGGTGGAGGGGCACGTGCAGCTTCCCGCCCAGCCCAGGCCACCGCAGCCCCCGGCGGCCAGCCCCGTGGCAGCGAGTCCGAGGCGTGTCCTGGGCGTGTGGCGGCGGCGGCACCAGCTGCGTGGGCATGCCACGGCCGCTGCCTGCCCCAGAAATCGCGGGGTGCGCGCGGGTGGGCCCGCAGCAGCCGCCCCCTCCCAGCAGGAGCTCTCTGCTCAGGACTGGGCACCTCTCGCCTTCAGCGAACGTCGCGCGGGGCGACTGCCCGAGCACAGGGAACGGCTGGGCCTGCCCGGGCCGGCCGGGACCCCACAGTGGCCGGCGGCCTCCCCTCTCCTCTGGCAGTGTGTCCAGATGCTTCCTCACCACGGACGGGTGCCAGGACCTGGCCGCGCTGCTCACCAGCAGCCAGACGCTAACCGACCTGCAGATGGGGAGGAACGACGTGGGAGACGTGGGGGTGGCCACCCTGTGCGAGGCCCTGGCCCACCCCGACTGCCGCCTGGAGCAGCTGGGGTGCGTGGGGTGCGTGGGCCGCAGCGGGGCTGTCTGCGTGGGGGGCGGGGGGCGGGCGGGGGCGGCTCTCCGGGAAGGGGCGGCATTTGGGGACATGTCCTCCCCCCACCACCGCCCCGCCCCGCCGAGGTCCTCAACCCCGCAGCGCTGCGGGCACAGGGGCCCCGGCCAGCCCGACGGCAGGGCCAGGAGAAACCCCAAGCCTTGGCCAGCGCCGGGCTGCGAGAGGCGCCGCAGCCAGGCCCCCTGCCTGCCCCTCCCACGCGTGTCCCCGTCGCAGGCTCGGCCACTGCCAGCTGACCAGCGCCTGCTGCGGGGCCCTGGCCGCCGCCCTCGTCAGCACCAAGACTCTGGAAAAGCTGGACCTGCGGGGCAACCCGCTGGGCCACAGTGGGGTGGCCGAGCTCTGCCAGGCCCTGGGCAGCCCCGAGTGCAGCCTGCGCGTGCTTGGGTGAGCCGGGGCGGCGGGGCCCCTCGCCCGTGACGACTAGGGACGGGGGTCCCCACGTCTGGCCTGTCCTCGTGTCCTGCGATCAGTCCTGGGGACCCCCCACGGCCCCCTCCCCTGCCCAGACAGAACAGACGCCCAAGCGCAGGGGCGGGTCCAACCAAGGTCCGGCAGCACTGACCTCTGTGCGCACTGACCGGTCCAGGACAGCTCTGGCCAGCCGGTGGAGGAAGTCCACGGAGACGGGCAGGCGGGGCGGGACTGGCGCAGGCCGCAGGCGCTACCTGTAAGGACAGAAACAGCTGCTGTCCCGGCCGCTGGACTTAGGGCGCCCACTGGGGCGGGCTCTGCCCAGCTGCCTGGGCTGTGCTTGCTGACCTCGCAGGGCAGTTTGCCGGTGGTGGCAGAATTTACATCCTGGCCAGGGGCG
>NW_004567167.1:14995-16469 GCF_000260355.1 Condylura cristata
GCTGTGGGCAGCCGAAGGGCCCGTCCAGGGCAGACAGACAGTGGGGAACTGGAGAACGGGACGGGCGGTTTCCTCTTGCGCTCTCCAGGCTGCTGAAAGCGGAATTTGATGAGGAGACCCAGAGACTCCTGCAGGCCACGGAGGCGCAGAACCCGCGGCTGAAGGTGGCGGAAGACTGATGCGCAGCTCGGGCGCCGACCGCCAGGCCTCGCCTCCGCCTGTCCTGCCGCTTGCTTGGTTTTTAACCCTGGCGACCCTGGTGAGCCGCTGAAAGCCATCGAGGTCCTGGACTTACCCCGCAAAGGCATTTTAAACACCAATAAAGTCTCACGGAACCCTGGCGTGGGCGTGTGGCGTGTGCAGCCTGGAGGGTGCAGGGGCCGTGGCCACCCTGCCGGCCGGGGAGCAGCTGGACGCTGCCATGGACAAGGGCCTGCAGCCCTGCCCGCCCCTGGCGCTACCATGTGGCTGCGGGTGGGGCGCACGTGGCCAGTGTCCCCCACCTTCGCAGGCAAAAGGGGCCGTGGCAAGGGACCCTCTGGCTCCTTCAGCGGCTCAGGACTCCCTGCCGCAGGGCCGGACAGGTCTCCGGCCTCTCCCTCCCGGGAGGCGGTCGCGGCGACTGCACCCCCCAACGGAGCAGGGCAGGGCGGCGACCTGCGGGGCGGGCGGAGCGCCCACTACCTCCTATGGCCGGGGCATAGGAGACCCTGGGTTCCTGGGCCTCGCCCCAGCGCGCTGCCCGGACGGCTCCACCCACGAGGGCTCCTCCAGAGAGCTGGGCTGCCGCCGCCCCCTCCCTCACAGCCTGGGGCACCAAGCAGGGAAGGCCAGGCGGCGGGGTGGCGGGGAGGCGGGGAGCCGGGCCCAGCTCGCGGTGCCCCTGCGCTGCGGGTCGGCCCAGGCGCTGCCCACTCAGACCTCAGCGGCTCGCACACCGCTGCCGCCTTTGGAATGACCCCTGCCGTCGCGCTAGCGTTTTTCTGTCCTGTGCACTGACGCGAATACCCTGAAGACGCTTTGCGGGGGTCACAGAAGCGACCCCACAACAAATCCAGGGAGCAAAACCCGCGGAGACCCCGCGCAGACAGTCCGGCAGCCCCACGCGCGCTCCCAGAGGCGCCCAGTGCACGGCGCTTGTCCGCGGGTGCTGCCCGGCCTGGGCGCGCAGGGAGCCCCGCCCGCTGGGGCTTGGGGGCGGCGTGGCTCGTGTTTCCACAACCGCTGGACAGCGCCGTCAGGCCGCGCCCCTCTCTGCCCAGAGAATCATCCCAGGGCCCTGCGCTCTGCGGCCTTTCCCCAGGGGACACCAGGGGGTCGCGGGGGCAGCCCGTGGCGTCCGCCTCGGATACCGCCCAGGAGCGGCCCAGGAGCGGCCCAGCGTCGGGGCGTGTCCAGGCGGGAGCCGACCCAAGGCCCGGCTGCCTTTACGCTTTGCTTTATTGAGTCTCGAACAGTCACAAGGGTAACCCCA
>NW_004567167.1:17019-21068 GCF_000260355.1 Condylura cristata
CGCAGGCCAGCGGCCGCCTGCGGTGCCTTTCTGGGGAAACAGCGGCCACGTCTGGGCTCCGCCTGAACTAGGCACAGCGAGCTGGGGCTCAAGGCTCTCCCGCAGCGCTGGGCAGGGCGACCAGGCCCCGCACCGTGTCTGCCCTCGCAGCCTCCGTCACCCCGGTTCTGTTTTGCTTTACTGAGGGCTGGGCAGCGCTAACTGGCTGACAATACTCGTGTAGTTCGGGGTGCCGCTTCACACTCCACATGCATGTTACTTCGCCAGACCCTCCAGCAAACCGCAGCCAGCCTCTGGGGGCCCCCACTCCTGCTGCCCGGGGAGCCTCACTTCTGAGTCAGACTGCCAGGGCCTGTGTGGGTTGTTTCACCTGTTCCTTTGTTTTGTTTCTCTATATTCCTCAGAAGTGAAATGACCCAGTATTTGTCTTTCTCCTTCTGACACTATCACCCCTCTGCTTCCATCCATATTGTCGCAAAAGGCAAGGCTCCCTCTTTTCACAGCTAAGTAGTATTCCACCCCGCGTCCGTCTGGAATACTATGCAGCTGTGGAAATGTCTGTACAGACACTCACCACCCTGGTTTTCTACTCAGCGACCCAGAGCCTCCCTCGGTGTTCACACAAGCTCGTCTTGAAGAAATGCAGGCCCACAAAGGCATACTCACGTCACACGTCTCCATCCCGTGGAGCCTCTCCAGACAGCCCTGAAGTGGGGCTGAGAGTTGAGGTTGAGTGGCACATGCAACAGGTGTGAGAAGGAAAATGAGGTGCCCACGGAACACCCTGCAGCCTGCAGCACTGCCCTGCCCAGCGTGGTGGGCACAAGCCAGTGAGACTAAATCCAGCCAGAGAAATCTGCAGCATCATGGCGCCCTTGCATAGTCGGCGGGAATGCAGCGCTTCCAGGGACCCCCACGGAGGCCCTTCAGAACATTCAGTAACAGCTGTGCCATACAGCCTGGCGAGTGTACCCACAGAAAGCCGGACGCCACTGCGGGAGCCACTCTGGCTCCTGCGTCCTCTGCACTGTCTGCAGCAGCCACGTGAAGGCCACAACCTGAATGCGAGGCCGCACAGGGGATGAAGGTGGCATGGTCAGTCGGTGTGGAATACTACTCAGCCGTGAAAAGGCAAGCCCGATGGGCGGAGGGGGACACGGCCTTGCTGGTGGGTGTGGTGTGGTAACAGCCACCGGGGGAGATGTGACCCCATTTCCTGACTCATACAGAATTGTAATTCAGTTACCACAGTAAATAATGTGTCACAGAAACAAACTGTCCTACAAAAAACTCAGGCCTCGTTCAGCTCCCACAGGTGCCGAGGCCCCTCCCAGAGTCCCATGGGTGCCCTGCCTGGGGCGCAGGCATGCCCCAGCCCGGCCGGGGCCCCCCGAGGCGTCTGCATTACCCTAGCTTCTGCAGCCTACTCGTGGGCCTCTCCAGAGCCTTCCACAGCGTGAGGACCCCCTCGGGTTGCAGGTCGTTGCCCAGGAGGTTGAGGCCGGCCAGGCTCTGGCTGCTTCTGAGGACGGGGGCCAGGTGCTGGCAGCCGGCGGGCGTCAGGCCGCACTTCTCCAGCCTGGGGCGGACCGGGAGGGCGGGATGCAGCTCAGCCCCCCTGGACGGGCGCACGGGCCCTGGGCCCCCCGCGGAGGGCCACAAGGTGTACGCGGAGCAGGCTCCTCTACGGCCCCTTCGTGAGACGCGGCCGCCGTCTCACGGGAGACGCCGAGGCCGGCCAGTGACCAGGGCCGTGGGGCGCTGTGGGGGGTAACCGGGAGGACCCCCAGCTCGTGTGCAAAGCCCACATGTGACAAGACATGTGTCCGGAGGCTGCTGCCCGGCAAGGCACCATCCGGGGACAGGTGGACAGAGGACAGCGTGAGGGGCACTCACCCTCCCACAGCCAGGCAGGGCGCCAGCACTGGGGACCTGGTCCATCCAGTGGGCACTAGGCTGCTCAGCTTCCTCCAGGCCTCGGCCGCCTCCGCTGCCCAGCAGGCGCCCATCGGCCAGCCTCGGGGGAGGCCCCGGGTGGGGGGCAGGGCCCACCTGGTAGCTGCAGGCACTCCCCACACACCCGGACGAGCCCAGAAGTCCAGGGTGGCCCCAGCTCCCTAGAGGCACAGGCCCGCCCCTCCCCCGCTCCCCAGCGCGGGACCCCGCAGCCACTCACCCGAGCGTGGCCAGGCTGCCGTCAGGAGGCCTCAGGGCTTCGCACAGCAGCCGCACGCCCTCGTCCCCGAGGGCGTTGTGCCCAGCGTCCAGCGTGTGCAGACTGCGGTTGCGCCCCAGGGCCTCGGCCAGCCCCCGGCAGCCCTCCGGCCCGAAGGAGCAGCCGGACAAGCTGCAGAGACAGCCCCAGGGCCGCCTCAGCTCCAGCGGAAGCGGGGCTCACCCCACCCCCCACCCTGGCAGAAGGTGGTGCCAGCCAGGGGCTAGGGGCAGCCCCGCCTGCCCAGCAGCTCCCAGCCCTTGGGCTTGGGCTGGAGACGCCCTGGGGGCGCCAGGCTGGAGTCCAGCCAGACGGGGAGCGGCTGCGGGAGGGGCGGGGGGCCAGGGCGCAGAGGGGGCTCCAGGCTGCCCACTCCCTGGGGGACTCACTCCAGCCTGCGCAGCCTGCACCCCGGGCGCCCCAGGGCCGCGCTCAGCAGCGCCACCCCCTGGTCGCCCAGGCGGTTCTTCCCGAGGCTCAGGTGAGTCAGGCTCCTGTTCTGGGGGAGCACGGCTGCCAGGTGCCCGCAGCTGGGGGCGCCCAGCTGGCAGAGCCAGAGCCTGCGGGGCAGAGGCGGGACTCAGGACCGCCGGGCCTCTGCTGGGCCCCCAGGGCCGCGCCAGGCTGGGCAGCCCCCCCGCCGCCCCCGCGGCAGGTCTGGGAGACCACGAAGGCCAGGGACTCTGGGGCTGGCCCTGCCTGGCGCGCCCACCCTGGCCAGCTGGTGTCTAACTGCCCTCAGAGGCCGGCAAGTGCCACCGTGGACGCCACGTGGGGCGACCTCAAGGCGGGGCGCGGGCGGGGGTGGCTGCCCCATGGCGTGGAAACCACGGCTCCCGGCACGGGGGTCCAGCGCAAGGCCCCCGCATGGCTGGGGGAGAGTCCTGAGTGCAGGCGGCCAGCAGGCACTGCCTGCCCAGCGGCTACTAAGTGCAGTTGGGGGAGCCAGGCGCCCCGCCCCGGACTCACTCCAGCCTCTGCAGGGCACACTCGGGTTGCGCCAGGCACTCGCACAGCAGCTGCACGCCCTCGTCCCCGAGGGGGTTCAGGCCCAGGCACAGCCGTGTGGTCACCTGGAGGCTGGTGAGCCGCGGGGCCAGGCGCCGGTAGGCCGCTGCTGACAGGCTGCATTTCTCCAGGCTGCGGGGGCAGGGGGTGGCCATAGGTGAGATGAGATGGACCCTGGGGGGGAGGGGGGAAGAGGAGGGGAGGGGGAGGGAGAGGAGTGGGGAGGGGAGGGCCCCTGCTTGGCTCTGCTCACCTGGGCCAAAGCCCCTCTGCGCAGAGTGCCTGGCAGGTAAGAGGCCCCCAGGGGAGGGCAGAGCAGGGGAGGCCGGGAAGACCCACGACTCGGCGCGGCAGGTGGACGACCCCCACCGCAAGGTCCGGCACCCTCGCGAACAGGACGCCCGTGAGCGGCCCAGGAGAGGCACCTTCTGCGTGCACCCAGTGCCCCGACCCCGCGCACGGTCACCTGTGTGTCGGGGGACGGCCAGGGGCTGCGTAGGCCCAGGGCACCCCGAGGCAGGCCGCAGCCTCCCCACGGCCGGCTCCCCGCGGAGAACAGCCAACGGCACTCACGACAGCTCCTGCAGGGGGCGCCGCAGCGCCTCGGCCGCGGCCCCCGCCCGGCCCCGAGCGCCTTCCTCCCCCGCGGCCGAGAGGTCGTTGTCGCCCAGGCTGAGGAAGCTCAGGCTGCGGTTGCCGCTGAGTCCCAGGAGGAGGTGGTGGAAGGCGGGGCCCGGGAGGCTGCAGGACTCCAGCCTGCCAGAGACCCCGCAGGCTTGCTCCCAGGGCCGCCCCGCCCCGCCCCCCGCTGGGCTGACCCCGCCGG
>NW_004567167.1:21803-23588 GCF_000260355.1 Condylura cristata
GGCGGGGCTGGCCCCTAGGGGCGGGGTGAGGGCTGGGTTGGAGCGTGGCCAAGGCCCCTATCAACGCGCACACTGCGCCTGCGCCCCGGAAGGCACGGGAGCCCGCCCCAGGAGGTGCCCGCGCTCGTCCACGTGGATGAGGCCGGACAGCCACGCCCTCTCCCCTGCCCTCCTGAAGTGGCCCCGAGCGCCCAGGGCCCTGGCACGGAACAGCCTGAGATTCCCGAGCACCACGTGACTCGGCCCTCGCTGGCCCGCCTGCCCCACCCCGCTGGAGGACACCCCTTGCCAGCAGTGGCCGGCCGCGCTGGGAAAGCGAGCGTCCCCCAGCCCACTCACGCCAGCCTCTGCAGCCTGCAGCGCGGCTTCCTGAGCTGGTCACAGAGCACGCGCATGGACGACAGGGCCAGGCTGCTGCCCCGCAGCTCCAGCTCCCGCAGGGCCCCACCGCAGAGCACCGCGCACAAGTCCCGCCACTGGCTCAGCTCCGCCGGGACCGGCCTGGCCCTTGCGAGAAGGAGACAGCCACTGTGAGCCCCGAGGAGTCGCCGGCACACAGACACAGCCCTCCAGGGGCGCCCTGCCCACCGCCCTGCTCAGACAGGGCGGCACCGCCGTGCCAGGGCGTGGCCGTGCCTCCGTGGGCAGGGCTGGCCCCAGATGGCCATGCCGAGCCCTGTGCTGACGCCGGAGTCAGGCAGCCAAGAGAGAGACAGGACAGATGCGTCGGAACGCCACGGGTGCGAAGAAGCCAGAGGAGCTGAGCGAGCCAATGGGGACGCGGGGGACGGGGGCCAGGCAGCAGAGGGGCAGGCGAGCTGGGGGAGCGCACCGGGAGGTGGGGGGGTGGGCTGCCCATCACATAGTCATCACTGGTGTCACCTTCACAGGGGCCCGGGAAGGCCCGCGGCTCGCCAGCTCCGGGATTGCAAGGCGGCTCAGAAGCCCGCAACAGACATGCCTCGCCTACAGCCCTCTCAGCCCCCCGTCCGCCCCCCAGAGCCCGACCTCAAGGCCGCCCCGCCAGGCTGCCCGTGGAGGGTCTAGGCCATTAGACGTGCAGAGTGCAACAAACGCTCCCAGACTGCACGAGCGCTCAGCATGAGCAGCCTCCTAACTGCTCCAAACCGAGTGTCCCAGAGAGACCCAGCGACGGCCCGCAGGGAAGGGCCCAGCTTGGAACCCCCAGGACAGCACCAGCAGGGAGAAGCCTGCCCTAGAAGGGGGGGAGCAGGCGCCCAGCCCCTGTGCGCAGCCCGTGGACCCGCAGGACTCAGCACCTGGCTCTGCCATGGGGCCCAGCGAGTCGCCCCGGGAAGCCCCCGGAGGACACAAACGCCCACTCGCGTTTACTGCAGCTGTTTACAACGGCCACGGTCTGGGAGCAGCCCAAGTGCCCGGACGAGTGGATCAAGGGGGCGTGGGCTGTCCACATGGTGGAATACAACGAGGCCAGCAAGAGTGCCCAAGGACACTAACTCCCAAGGAAACCCGCTCTCCTATGCGATATGGGCTATATGTGGTGAAATACTATGCAGCCAGCAAAAACGATAACTTGTGGCAATATGGATGGAGCCCAAGGGGAAGATGCTGAATGAGAAAGTCAGGCCCTCCCTGGGGGCGCAGCGGGTTGAAGCTCAGCACTGAGAAGCTAAAGCCTCTTCCGCATGAGTTCGATCCCCGCCTGCCCCGGAGGTGACCCCAGGGCACGGCAGACCTCTCCTGACCCGCCCGCTGCTCCCCTCAGCAGTGGACTTCATAGATCTGCCTGTTCTGCTCCCCACT
>NW_004567167.1:25772-27197 GCF_000260355.1 Condylura cristata
GGCCTCCCCCGCGCGTCCGGGCAGACCAGGAGCTGCACTGGGCACGCGGCCTCCCGCGACCGGAGGACACGAGTCCAGGGACAGGGGCACAGTGACCGCGTCCGGCCAGGCGCCGCCTGCCGCCCCGAGCGGACTCAGCTGGCCAGCGGTCACGCAGGGGCCACCACATCCCGTCAGGCCGCTTGCGGTGCCACAGCCAGACACGCACCTTCTTCCGGCAGCCCCGGGTCTTCCTGGACAGGGCTTCGGGGCTCCCGCATGGCCAGCACCTCTGGAACACACCGGGCGACGCAGCGCTGAGGGGGGCCAGCGAGGGGCTCTGGAACCCCGCACCTGTCAGGGCTCACGGGGCTTGCTCTGGGGGCACCCAGGGACTCTCCAAGGGCGGCCTGGCCAGAGAACCCCAGCTCTGCAGAGCCCCCAGACCCGGCCGGGGTGCACCCAGGGCTGAGCAGGGAACCTCGGAATCAGCACGCCCCTGCGCCCCGCGGCCCCGCAGACCCACACTGAGGCGCGCCCCTGCCCACAAACCAGGCGCTCCGAGCCCGCTGGTCAGCCCAGGCCGGGGGCGCCTCTGGGGGGCTGGGCTGTGCCCCAACAGCCGGAAGTGCACGCCCAACCCCAGTCCTGACTTCCTCTGTCTTCCGGAGGCCCGAGTCTCCCCAACTGTGCCAGCTGGTTTGGGGGCGTGGCTCAGGCACCCCAGGTCTGGAAGGCAGCGGAAGGCCACTGAGGGAACACACCTCCCCGAGGTGGGGCACGCTGAGGCCGCCGGGCGCCCGCTCCCCAGCGCCTCCCAGCGGTCGCTCCAGGAGGACGCAGCTGCCCCCACTTAGGGCGCCGCGGCGGGGCCTGCGCGCCCCCACAGGCACAGAGCAGGGGGAGGGGTCGCAGAGGGAGCCAGACCCCCATGGCAGCCTCCGGAGGAGTGAGGTGGGGCCCCGAGTTCCAGCCCCTCACTCCCCGCCCCCGCCCCCGCCCCGCCCACTCACCAGCCCTCGCGGCGCTCACGGCCTCGGCCAGCTCGGCCAGGCGCATGCTCCGGAGGGCGCCGGCCACCAGGCGCCACACCTCGCCCTCCGGGAAGTGCGCGTGCAGCAGGTCCAGCAGCGGCGCGGGCTCCAGGAAGCGCAGGCCGGCCCAGGAGAAGGGCCAGGGGGCTGCGGGCAGCAGCTGCGGCGACAGCAGCTGGAGCTTGAGCTCCTCCAGCTGGGGCCCGTCCAGCTGCGCCACGTAGGACAGCAGCCTGTCCCAGGCGCCGTCGTCCACGGAGAAGGGGCCCGGGGCACTCATCGCGGCTGACCCCTGGGGCTGGACACTGAGCCTGAGAAGGAGAGGAGAAGTCTGAGCTGACAGGGAGACCTTCCGTGGACTCCCACCCCTCCGCGTGGGCCCCGACCCCTCCGCGTGGGCCCCGACCCCTCC
>NW_004567167.1:27764-28236 GCF_000260355.1 Condylura cristata
CGTGGACTCTGACCCCTCCCCGTGGGCCCCGACCCCTCCCCGTGGACTCTGACCCCTCCCCGTGGGCCCCGACCCCTCCGCGTGGACTCTGACCCCTCCCCGTGGCCCCGACCCCTCCCCGTGGACTCTGACTCCTCCCCCTGGGCCCCGACCCCTCCCCGTGGGCTCCGACCCCTCCCCGTGGACTCTGACCCCTCCCGTGGGCCCCGACCCCTCCCGTGGACCCCGACCCCTCCGCGTGGACCCCGACCCCCTGAAGTGCCAGGCACGAGGCTCATTCCCTCACGTGCACGCGCTGCCCGGCTGCGCCCACACCAGCGTGACGCTGGGCGTCTAAGACGAGGCGGCCACCCCGAGAAGACCCCTGCGCGCCCCGCACGCATCAGACTCGGCGTCTCACCGAGACACTCACGGCCGAGCAGCCCGCGGGACTCGAGAGGGACTTCTGCCCGCGAGGACACGCGCCTCACTC
>NW_004567167.1:28609-29964 GCF_000260355.1 Condylura cristata
CCCCGCGGGTGTCGGGCTCAGGGCACCCCCTCCCGCAGCGGCGTGATCCCCACTCGGCCCGCGGTTTGGTGTGGGGCGCCCGAGGCAGGGGAGGGCGCAGACGGGCGAGGGGACCCCGGTTTCTCGCTTTGCAACAGCAGCCCCCTGCGCCGCAGCTCAGAAACGAGGGGTCTGGCGGGCACGAGGGGGCACCCGGCCGCCACCACTGCCCCCCAGGCCTGCAGGTGGCCTGCCGGACCGGCGCAGCACAAAGGAGAGTCACCGCGTGTGGCGGTGGGGGCACCCGGCGCAGGTGGGCCGGGCTGCCCGCCCGCGGACGTCCCCCGGCGGACGTCCCCCGGCTCCTGCGCCTGGGCCAGATGTCCGCGCAGTCTGACCCAGAAGAAACAGCGCAGCAGGGGCCGAGAGCGTCGCGGGAGAAGCGGCCGGACTCACCTGCAGCCCCGCGGCTCCAGGTCCCGGGTGTGGGGCTCAGGGCGCGCCCGGTGCCCCCTCCCGGCCGGGACTGGCCCTGGGCCGGCTGCTCTCAGGTCCCGTGGGGCGTCCGGCGCCCCGCAGCTCGGCTCCCGCCCCGCCCTCCAGGTCGGCTGCTAACGGGCAGCAGGTGCCCCCGCGGGAGGCGGCTCCGGGCCGCTGCTACCCGGTGACTCAGCTCCGCAGCACGGGCAGGGTCCCGGGCAGCCCCAGGGCCACGCACCCCGACTCAGCGCGGGCAACGCAGGGGCCCACAGTGGCCCGAGACCGCCGTCATGGCTGGTTGAACGGGAGACTAAGGGGGAGGGAGCGGGCTGAGGCGGGTACAGGCGCCGAGCGCGCCCCCTTGGGCGCGGCTCCTGCCCCGGCGCCCCAAGCCCCTCGTGCGTGCGTCGCCCTCGGCGCGGGGACACCAGCGTGGGGACACCGGCGCGGGCAAGCGCGCGCTGCAGTGACTCAACCTGGAAGGCGCGGCGCGCCGGGCGCACTGGTTACTCCGCTGCGAAAGGGGCGCTCTCCGGACCCCGGCCTTCGGAAGTGGCTTGCCCGGAGCTGGAAGACGCGGTCGCTTCACGCACGGGCAGCACCCGGGGACCCGCCGCGCCCCGCTCCGCGCGGGACGCTGAGAGCTCGGGAACTTGGAGATTCGGGCGGGGAGCCGGGACCAATGGGGAGCCGGTACCGCAGGCCCCGGCCAATGGGGAGTCAGCACCTCACACCCGACCAATGGGGAGCCAGTACCGCAGGACTCGGCCAATGGGAAGTCAGTACTAGGCCCCGACCAGTGGGGAGCCAGCGCCTCAGGCCCCACCAATGGAAAGCCAGCACCTCACGCCCCCTCCAATGGGGAGCCAGCGGTCACGCCCCTCCAATGGGGAGCC
>NW_004567167.1:30652-31858 GCF_000260355.1 Condylura cristata
GGCGCTCTCGACGCCCATCGCGTCTTTGCTCCCACGGGACAGGACGGCTGCTGGCGCGGGCCGGGGGCCCCCCAGGGTCAGGGTCTCCAGCCGCCTCGAAGGCCTCCAGGGCTGCCCCCTGGGCCCCCACCAGGACTGATGCCCCCGCCGGCCACGCACAGCCTGGCCAGGGACCTCCTCCTCCGTGCTGGCCCCGGGCAAGGCTGCAGCCACGGCGTGGAGGCGTCACGACCGGGCCGGCGCCTCCTGGCCTCGGACAGGTGGCCCCGTGCCCAGCGACGTCCCACAGCTGGCCTGGGGGCCAGGCTTCGCTGAGAGTCGGGAGGAGGCCGCTGCCGCCTGGGGCCCATGTGGCCGGCCGGCAGGAGACCCCAGGGGCCGGCTCCCCCGTCAAGCCGCGGGGCCAGTCAGCCCCGTGCGTTTAGTGGGGAAGTGCCCACCTGTGCCCTAACCGCCGCCCGCTGGAGCGCTGACCCAGAGGGGGCCGCCAGGGCCCGGGTGTGGGGGTCTGGGCACTTGGGCTCCCTGCTGGGGCCTGCACCCGCGGCGCTCTCGGGTGGCCGGGAGGAAGAGAACCAGGGCCCTCCCAGCCCCAGGGGACCAGGGCCAAGTGGGCAGCGAGGGCCTGGGCAGCAGGCCCAGCGTGACCCCCGCTGACCGCCCCGCCGAGCCCTTTCGTCGTGGCCACTTGGGAAGCGTCAGGGTCGTGCCCCGGGAGCAGACAAGGCCCCACTGGGCCTAGGGGCCCAGTCGCTGCCCCCGGCCGGGCCCTGAGGGGAGAGGGCAGCTCCGGGAGTGGCCGGAGGTCAGAGGCGCTGGCCGCCCGCAGCGCGGCGCCCCGGAGAGCCCCAGTGGAGACAGCAAAGGGCGAGGGCTGCTGCACGGGCCTGAGGAGGCGAAGGCCACTTCCCCGCTGCAGGGGCGGCTGCCGGCCGCCCCCAGCCCCGCCCGGCCCTGCCCCCTGCTGCGGCCGGCCTCGTCCCCAGGACTCCGGACAGGAAGTCGAGGCGCCGCCTGCACCCCTCCCGGGGCCCCCAGGCGCTGCTGAGCCTCCTGGCAGCGAGGGCGCCCGCGGCCGAGGAGCCACGGAAACCGCCCGTGGCTGGCCCTGGGGAGCGCCCCGCCTTTCTGCCGGCTCCATACTTCCTGGCCCCCAAAGTAGCTCCTTCGTGGTGGAACCTGGGCCCGGCCGCTGGCGGGGGGGGG
>NW_004567167.1:32793-33780 GCF_000260355.1 Condylura cristata
GCCCGCGCTGTCCAGACCGTGGGGGGCCCCTTGGCAGAAGTCCCCGCACGTCTGCGGGGCGCGGCTGCGGCCCCTCCCTGGCCCACGCAACCCCCCACAGCCTGGGGGGCCGCCCTGAGCCTGCAGGGTGTGAGCCTGGGCCTCAGGCTCTGAACAGCCTGAGGGGACAGGGCAGAGTGGGGGGCTCTGGCTGAGCTTGGGGGGCGCAGGGCCGGGGCCTCGCTGCTCTAAGGCCACTTGAGTCCCACTCAGGGACACACACCCCGAGGTTGCCCCTGAGGGCCCCGGGACCCCCCGCCCACTCCCCGGGCTCCACCGCCCCGATGAGCCGGCCCCTGCCCGGCGGTGGGGGGCGGCCAGGGCGCCCCCGGGCCAGTCAGCGCCAGGCAGGTCCACTGCGGGTGCTCCTGGGGGTCGCTGGAGACGCGGGGGGGGGAGGGGAGGAGGGAGCCAGTGGAAAGCCCGGCCAGGCTGTGTGCTCAGAAAGCCCCCCAGCCCCCGCCCCAGCGCACCCCCCTGCCTCCCGCTGCCCCCCGTGCCACCAGCCCTCCCGGAGGGAGCCCGCCCTGCCCTCCTGCTCGGGCCACTCCGCCGGCTTCTGGGTGGGCGGTCAGCAAGCGGGATGGGCCGGGAGGGCGACTGGCAGCCAGGTGAGCCGGGTGAGGCAGGTGCGCCCAGGTGCGCGCCCTGGATGGGCGGTCTGCGTCTCGGGCTGCCCCGCACACGGCCCCTCGAGCCCCTGTAGCCAGGGACAGGACTGAGGAGGGGCAGGAAGAGGCGCTCGCCGCCCGCTGCTGCGGCCAGGAGTGTCCCCGCTGTTCGCTCTGGGGTCAGGGGGCCTTGTTGGGTCCTCAAGGCGGTGCCAGGCGGCTTCATCCTCAGTTATAATTTTTTAAGCTTTATTTATGCTACAAGAGCTGGGGTGCAGGTCAGAGGTGCGGGGGTGAGAGGACCCCCCAGACACCGGGGGGGGCGCCCGGGCCCCGC
>NW_004567167.1:34486-36310 GCF_000260355.1 Condylura cristata
CCGAGGCGCTCCCCTGTGGCCGCCTGCAGTGGCCAGGGTGAAGCCAAGGGCCCACGGCCCGGTGGCTGTGGCCCTCACGGCGCTGAGCCAGAGATGGCTGAGGGGGCTCGTTGGGTCCTCAAGGCGGTGCCAGGCGGCTTCGTCCTCAGTTATAATTCTTCAAGAAGATTTACTGGTTTATGCTACGAGAGCTGGGGCGCAGGCCAGAGGTGGGGGCGTGAGAAGACTCCCCAGAGACAGAGTGGGGGGCAGAACAGGCAGATCCACTGAAATCCACTGCTGAGGGGAGCAGCGGGGAGACAGGAGAGGTCTGCCGCGATCTGGGGTCACTCCCTGGCCGGGATGGACTCAGGCTGCAGTGGCAGGGACAGCTTCATAGTGCTGCAACTCACCCTGCGCCCCAGGGAGGGCCCCTCGGTCAAGCTTTTTATAGTGGCCACTTAGCACTGGAAGAACTAGGACAGAAATAGGGAGGTGACTGTACTCACCCGTCGCCGTCAGACCTTCTGCAAGCAGCTCGGCGTCCAGGGGACCAGGCAAAGCAGAATGAGGCTGAGGTCCCAGAGCTGCGGGGTGTGGCCTGGCAGTCCAGCCACCTGCAAAAGGGCTGCAGACCTTGCTGAGGAAATGTGGAGCGAGGCTCTTACAGTGAGATACAGCCTCATGCATCATAAACCCACTCTAAACATTACCCCTCAGTGGGTTTATGCCGGGAGCCCATCACCACCGACTCCGGGGCATTTTCCTCACCCACAAAGAAACTCCAAACCCACTAGTGGCCACTCCTCATTTTCTGTCCTCCTCCGCAAGCCCTAGGAAACCACGAACACAGTTTCCTTCTCTGTGAATTGGCCTACTCTGGAGTTTTACAGACATGGAGTCGGACAGCAGGTGGCCTTTTGCGACAGGCTGTCCTCAGCGTGAATTTTTTTAGATTCATATGTGTTGTGGCACATATCGGCACTTCGTTCCTTTTCACTGCTGAGTAGTATTCCGTTGCGTGGACATACCGCAGTCTTTATCTGTTTGTCAGTCAATGGGCACTGAGTTCTTTCTACTCTTTGGCTGTTGTGAATAATGCTGCTGTTAACTCCTGTGCTAGGACGCATTCACAGAAAGACGTGATGGAACTTGAGAGATGGTTGGTTGGTTCGTTGACTGTGGCGTTTGGAATTTCAGCTATTTAAATGCCAGGCTCTGAAGTCACTTGAGGCTGGGCTCCTCTTTCCCCGGCATCACGTAACTCACGCTGGCCTTGTGTGCGTTAGCGATTGGTCAGACACTGCAGCCCCTTGGTCTGCACACCCAGATCTTGGGGCTACGCACCCACACGCCACTCTCCCAGCTGCTGTGTCTCAGAGCCCACACGGCAGCTTGTTGAGGCTGTCCTTTCTGGAGCACCCGCGGGACTCCGGGACTGTTCAAAATACTAGAGATACTCACTGCACAGACTGGGGGCGGGGAGTGAGCCCACAGAAGTGGGATGTTAGTGCTACAGAGAGCAGGCAGGTTAGAGAAGGAGCGCCGTCAGCCCTCCGCGCGTTTCCGAGACCTGACCCCGCCCAGCGGCCGCGAAGCCCGACGCCCCTGCAGACCAGCTGAGCGGCCCCTCCCAGGGCCCCTCGCCCTGCTCAGCGGCGCCGACTCCGCACTCTGCCTCCTGTTCTCTCCCCTCCTGCCCGCCAGGCCCCGGGGCTCAGCAGTGGGACTACAAGGGCCTCATGATGACCAAGTTCGCCATGAGCACGGACGCCCACGCCGACGGGGCCCGCTTCGCCCCCGACTCTGCGGAAATGCGGGCGCTGGCGGGCGCGTTCGAGCCGG
>NW_004567167.1:37662-40056 GCF_000260355.1 Condylura cristata
GGACCTGCCCGTGGCCGCCTTCTGCCTCCCGCAGTGCCGCGGGCTGCGCTCGCTCCGCGCAGACGTCCAGGACGTGCTGTCCGCCGCGGGGTGAGCCGCCCCCTTCCCCTTCCCTTCCCGGTGTCTCTCGGGGCCCGGAAAGGACGTGCCTGATGCTCCGCAGATCCATGGAGGGGTCACGCGTCGGGGCTCCTGGCACAGCCCCCTCCGCTGACCACCCCTCTGCGTGTGAGTGTGGCGCAGCGCTTCAGGCCTGGTGTGAGTGTGGGTGCGTGTGCAGGACTCGTGAGGCCTGGAAACCTCACACAGACACGCCTCTGTGATGCCCTCCCCCCCTTAGCAACCTAGGACGCACCCACCCTGCTGCCCAGCATGCTTCATTCCTGCTGGGGGCTCCCCACCTTCCTCCCCCTCACCTGGGCAACCACTTTCCACTCTGCTTCTCTGGGCTTGGCCATTTCAGGTCCCCATGCAGCAACACACCCCAGCTCAGTCAAGTGGCAAGCTCGCTGCCTTTTCAGGGCTGAGTAATATTCCACCGAGTTGTCAGCCTTTTTTTTTTTTTTTTAACCTACGCTTTTTTTCCGCTCCTTTTTTCCCAGCCTTAGGCTATAGTGGATAACAGATTATGTCTCTCTTTGGGACTTTTCAGTTCGGGGTGTTTAGTTGGCTAAATATCCTGCAGTGGGGACCATTGGGAAGATCTCTCTTGATTTTGTTAAAGACCTTCAAAGTGTTTTCCAACTTGGTCACAACATTCTGCATTCAAGAGGAAGCCGGAATTTGAGCATAAATGTAACCGGGGAACCAGCAACTCGAGAGCACCCCAGCCCACGCTCTCGGCTACTGGCCGTGCAGGGCCCGACGTGAGAACTGCTGGCCGCAGCCATCACCGGCCGCCGTAGCAGGCCCACCGCTCCCTCTGACCTTGTGGGGGTGCTGCTGAAGCTGGGCCCACGCCGGGAAGCAAATGTTTGTGTCTCTCTCCCATGCAGGACTCAGGGGGAGACCCGCACTGCTGAGTGCTGGGAGACGTTCTGCTCGGTGCTCGGCACCCACCCGAGCCTCCAGCAGCTGGAGATGAGCGGCAACCTGCAGGCTGAATGGGCCATGAAGACCCTGTGCGCCAAGATGAGGCAGCCGGCCTGTAAGATACAGACCCTGAAGTAAGGCTGCCTGGCGGGCTGTCACGCTGCCCTGCGCCCCCGAGAGGACCCCCGTCCGTGCCGCGGCAGTAGCGAAACCCGACCTCGTGCAGAGTGGGGGGCAGGCCCGCTCAGGCTGGGTTTGAAGGACGAGCAGGAGCGGGCTGGTAAAAGCCGTGGGGGCTCGCTCGTGGGGGCTCGCTCGTGGGGGCTCGCTCGCCAGCAGGCGGAGCGCTTGGGGCCACGGCAGGTGGAAGTGCCTGACTTGGGGGAGCGAGAGGCGCCTGGGCCTGCCCCCTGGGGCCGGCCGGAGCCCGCGGTGGGCGCCGCCGGGCGCACCCCACGCCAGACAAGGGTCTCCCCGCCGTCTCCTTGGCCAGCAGACCCCTGTGGCACTGAGGGGGACAGTCATCGTGTTTGAGGCGCTGCTCCCCGCCTGCAGCCCTTCGCCGGCCCTTCACCCGGCGGCTCTGCTCCAGCCTGTTCCCGGCGCTGGGCTGAGCCGGGGACCCCGGGTGTCCCGGCGTCTGGTCACCCGAGGCTCCGCCCGCCGGGGAGCCGCCCCCGCCGCCCCGTGGACGTTCCCGTGTCCCCTAAGCGCCGGTGTCCTCCCCTCACTGACAGCACAGAAACACCGGAAGGTTCCGGACGCGCAGGGCAGGCCTCTGGCTTCCTGGCCTGTCTCCCCGGGGAGCACGTTCACGCCTCCCGGGGAGCCCCCTGGGCAGACGCGTCCCGCGGGCCGAGCAGCCAGCCCAGCGCCGGGGTGTGGGGTTACTGCGGTGGCCGCTGGCGGCTTTTCTCTTTTTAAGATTTGCATTTACCTGTGCGCCCACGAGCTGGGGCGCAGGCCAGAGGTGCGGGGTGAGAGGACGCCCCAGACACAGTGGGGAGCAGCACGGGCGGACTGAAGCCCCCTGCTGAGGGGGCGGCGGGGGACAGGAGGGTCTGGGCGCCCTGGGGCCCTCCTGGCCGGCTGGGCTCCTGCTGCAGGGCTGCGGCAGCTTCCTGGGCTGAGACGCCCGTGCCCGGGGCCCGGCCTTCCCGTTTGACCGTGGCGTGGCCCGTGGCCGGCCTCTCACTGACTCGCGGCTTCCTCTTCCCTGCAGGCTTGAAGGTGCGCAGACGTCCCCGGGCCTGCGCCATCTCTGGAGGGTCCTGACGGCCAACGGCAGCCTCGCGGCCCTGAGCCTGGAGGGCGTCCCTCTGGGCAGCGCAGACCTGGCCGCGGCGGGCGCGGCCCTGAGGC
>NW_004567167.1:40442-41641 GCF_000260355.1 Condylura cristata
GGGCCCGCCCGCCCGCTGGCTCTGCCCAGGGCGTCCAGGACCCTCCAGCTCGGGCCAGCAGCGCTGGACAGGCGTGGCCCAGCGGGCTCCGCGGAGATGGGCAGCTTTCCCGCGTTGGGCACCCGGAGGGCAGAGCGGCCGGCCGGGCAGGCTGGGGCTGGCCCGCGCAGCGCTGAAGGAAGGACCAGCAGACCCTCCTGTCCCCACAGGCTGGACCACTGCGGCCTGCCTCGCGCCTGCGGCCCCGAGATCACCCAGATCCTCCAGACAGCCAGGAGCCTGCGGTCCTTGAGCCTGGCGGGGAACAGGCTGGCCGGCCCGGGCGTGGAGGCCCTGCGGGAGGGCCTGGAGGCCGTGCCCTGCACGCTGCAGAGGCTGGTGTGAGTGCCCTGCACGCTGCAGAGGCTGGTGTGAGTGCCCGCGCCCTGCAGAGGCTGGTGCGAGTGCCCGCACCCTGCAGGGGCTGGTGTGGGTGCCCGCGCCCTGCAGAGGCTGGTGCTCGGCCAAGGGGCTGTGACCTGGGGCCTGGACACGGTGCAGGGCCTGTGTCCCCTGAGCTGGCGGGATGTGGGGGGTGAGTGGGAGGGGTGAGTGGGGCTCATGGTGCCCTCTGTCCCCCCCGCGGACCCCACAGGCTGGGCAGCTGTGGCCTCCGTGCCGTGCACTGCCGGGACCTGGCCGCGGGCCTGGGCACCGGCCGCAGCGTGACCCACCTGTGCCTGTCTGGCAACGCCCTGGGCAGCGAGGGTGCCGGCGTGCTGTGTCAGGCCCTGCGGCGCCCCGGCTCCAGCCTGCAGTGGCTGATGTGAGTGTGACCCCTCGCGGGCCCAGAGGGGCGGGCAGGGGCTCCTGTGATCCCGGGGTTCCTGCCGGAGGAGGGGGCTGGGTGGTGCCGCTGGAGCCGCGGCACGGGGAGGGCACCCCCGGGACGCCCAGGGCACCCACCTGGCCACCTGCACTGAGGGGCAGCAGGCGCTGTGGCTGGGCGGAGTGGGGGGCACCAGGGACGGTCGGGCCTCGGCAACGCTCACCGCTGCTGACCCCCGAAATACGCGTGGACCCCGGGGAGGGGCGCTGGGAAGCCCCCGACGAGATGACCCCCCAGGCTGGACGGCTGTGAGCTGGACGTGGCCGCCTGCGGCTTCCTGGCCTTCGCGCTCATGGACAGCCCGCAGCTCACGCACCTGGGCCTCGGCTTG
>NW_004567167.1:42131-44409 GCF_000260355.1 Condylura cristata
CCTGGCCGCGGCCATCGCGAGGAGCCCGCACCTGCGCAGCCTGGACTTGGCTGCCAACGCCCTGGGCGACGCGGGGGTGGCCGCGCTCTGCGAGGGGCTGATGCAGCGCGGGAGCGTCCTGGCGACGCTGGGGTGAGTTCGGGGCACCTCCGGGTTCCCCCGCCCCGCGGGCACAAGGGCACTGCAGCCCGCCACTCACCTCCTCCAGCCCCGCCCACGCGCTCCCGGCCCCGCCCACGCCGCCCTCCTTTCTGCGTTCCCTGGAGTGTCCACGAGGTTCTGGGCTCCTCGCGGCAGTCAGGACGCCAATCAGGGGAGGAAGCAGGCAGGCGGGGTCCCAGGTGTGCATGGAGGGGGCTAGGGAAGGGTGGCTCTCGCCAGGCCCCCACTCTGGCTGGGCGTGTCTGCCGGGCGGCGCCTGCCACTTGGCACCCACGGTGGGTGGCCCTGAGCCGCGGGTGTGGGCCGGGGAGGGAGGTGGAGCCGGGAGCTCGCGGGCGCGCAGCCAGGCGCACCCAGGCAGCGTGCAGCGGGTGTGGGGTGCACGTGGGGTGCGTGGGGCGTTCTGGCGCTAATACCCAGGACAGCGGCACCGCCAGAGGCCTCGGGCTGCAGGGCAGGGCTGGGCACCGCCGCTGAGCGCGGGTGCTGGCCCAGGCTGGAGGCGTGTGAGCTGACGGACGCCGGCTGCGAGGCGCTCTCCTCCGCCCTCTGCCTCAACGAGCAGCTGACCAGCCTCAACCTGACCCGGAACCACTTCGGCGTGGCGGGAGTGCGGAAGCTGTGCCGGGCCTTCGCCCGCGCCTCGTCCCAGCTCCAGATCGTGGGGTGAGTCCTGGTGCCGGCCGCCGGCAGCCGGGGAGGCGGCTCTCAGAAGCCGGGCGCGCGGGGTCCGCAGGGAGGTCTGTGCAGGCCGGGCCGGAGGCCGGCACTCCGGACATGGCCGGGCCGCGGGGCGCGGGGCACAGGCAGCGCCCCGTCCCGGAGGCCCTGGTGGGCGGGGGGCGGGCGCGTAAAGAAAGGTGCTAGCAGGAAATTTAAGTGGTAAAGTAGAATGGTGTGCGACTGGGCCACTCTGCTTCTGGTGAACACCTGAGGGTTGACGGCAGCATCTCAGAGAGGCGTGTGTGCACCTGCCTGTGGCCACTGGTGGCCTTGGCAAAAGCTAGAGATGAGCAGCTGCGGGCCCATCATCAAGGACAACAGGCAAAGGTGGTGGGGGCACGCGGGGGAATATTATACAGCCTTAAAGAGGTGGAGACGCTGCTGCCGGTGCCTCACGCTGATAGAGGAAGCAGCTGAGAGACAGGCACAGGTTTGGGGTGAGTGGGGAGGACAGGGGAGTGGACGGCCTGTGGGGGCAGCTTGGGATGTATTTCGGCCAGCAGCTAACCCCCCACTGTGTGAGGGTTTTCTCCCGTGTGCCCAGCTGGGACTTGCCCAGGAGTTGGGCTTTGGTGGGTGGATGCGGTCAGAAATTGTGAGGGAGGCTGGGGGGACTTGAGGGGCTGGGAGGGGAAGGGGCTTGGCTCAGCACAGGTGGAGCCGGCGACCAGCGGCCCCTGCGGCCGGGGAGCTGGAAGGGACGTTCGAGGACAGCGAGGGGGTGTGTGGACCCAGGTTGGGGTTCCTCTGGTGCGGGGGTCTCGGCAGTTGGGGCGGAAGTTGGGGTCTTGTCGGTGACTTCTCGGCACTGGGGCGCAGGCTGTGCCCAGGCGCCTGTTGTCGCCGGCCTGGAGCACCACCCAGGGCCGAGGCCGCCGGCCCCCCAGGCAGTGCCCGCCCCCCAGGGGCTCTGCGGGGCCCCAGCTCGGGCCTCCAGCAGCGGCAGAGCGGCTGGGGTCCCTCCAGGCTGTGGAAGCAGCAGTATCCCGCGGAGGTGAGGGCGCTGCTGGAGGAGGCGCAGCTGAGCAGGCCCGGGGTGGAGATCACCGACGGCTGGTACGCGCGGGAGGAGGCCGGCCACGATTGGTGGAAACGCTGAAGCGAGGCGGGGCGCAGCCTGGCCGCCCGCCCCTCCTCTCCCTGTGCCTCCGCGTCCCCCCACAATAAAATGAGCACCGTGAGCATCTGGGAAGGTCCCGCGGCCTGTCCATCGCGGGCGGCGTCCCCCACGGCCACTGTAGCCGCCCAGGCGGGGCCGATGGACTCAGGGGCGCCTGTCGCTGAGTCTTCGGAGCTGGGGAGTCTGGGGCTGGGTGAGCCGCGATGTGGGGGTGTGCGGAGCGGGTGGAGGCCCAGCCCGCGCCCTCCCCGGGGCCTGGGCCCGACGCGGGCA
>NW_004567167.1:44788-46893 GCF_000260355.1 Condylura cristata
GGCCAGGCCCAGTGCGCCGCCCTCGGCCCTCGGCCCTCGGCCGGCCAGTTCCCAGCCTCAGGCTGAGGGGCAGGGGGGGCTGGGTGACGCCTCGTGGGGGGCCGCGCCCTTCACCGCAGGCAGCACCCCTGCCTCCCCCCCACCACGGCCAGAGCACCTGCCCACTGCCGATCCTGCTCCCGGAGCGGCCCCACGTGTGTCAAGACTCGGGCAGTCCAGCTCGGGGCGTTCGGGAGCGAGCGGGCAGCTGGGGGCCGGCCATCAGCGTGCCCAGGCGCCCGGCGGCGCGAGGAGAGCGGGCTGGTGTGTGGCCTGGAGCCGGCCTGCTCTCCGCGGGGGCCCTCGGGGGATGCCGACCCGTGAAGGGGGCAGGGGCCTTCTGCCCAGTCTGGAGGCTAAAGTGGCTCATAAAGCAGAGCCGCGCTTCCTCTGTGGCTGTGGTGGGCGCCCGCGGGGCCCGGCCCGGGCCACCCAGGGGCTTTCTGCAGCTTTGGCCCAACACCAGCAGCCCTGACCGGGCAGGGCGCGGGCACCCAGAAAGCGTTTGCTAGACCTGTGCCCCGCCGGCGGCCGCAGCAGGCAAGGCCGCGGCTACCGCGTGCAAAGGCTTTCTGAAAGCGTGGCGCCCAGGAGCTGTGGCTCACCACTTCGGTGCAAAATCAACTTTTCCACGTTTCTTGAAAGGTGGTTTCCCTCAAGAAAGAAACCGCTACCTGATCTATGCATTTCATCGATGCGCATGGAAGGTACTGTGGGGGCCCCACTGGGCCCCCAGCGCCCCGCTTCACCCCCACCGGACTGGGCACGGCCATCTCATGACCACCCTGCTGCGTTCACACGGTGAGAAGCCAAGTCGGTGGCAGCAATGACCAGCGTTTCCTTCATGCACCGCCCACCGCAGAGTGGGGCGGCGACACTGGCCTCCCTGCGGTCCAGGCCGGCGGGGACGCCAGCCTGGCGGGACACCGGCGGTGCGGCCCTGTCCGTGGTGCTGAAGGCCCTCCGGGGAGTGCGGCCGGGGTGAGTCCTGGGCGCCCAGGCGCAGGGCGCGGCAGGTGGGCGATCACCGGCCAGGGCCGGGCGCCCCCCGCCGCCGAGCCGCCCCTGACGGAGCTTGGCCTGCCACCTGCAGGTGGGCTCCGGGGAGCAGCAGATAAACCCTGGCGAGTCCTGTGTCCGGTGAACAAAATCTCCCCTCAGCGCCTACCTGCTGATTGGAACCCCACCTTGCCCCAGCCCCCGAGGCCCCAGCACACGCTGGGGCAGGGTTGGAGAGCCTGGGCCGCAGCCCGGCCGCGCCCCTCACAGCGCGGGGCACAGGGGCGCCCACCAGCCCCGAGCTGCTTTCCCTGCGGAGCCCGTGTGCGTGGAGGGGGCCCGGCCCCGCCCACCCTGGACTCGCCAGAATGCAGCTCTTGGGCTGCTTGACCAAGCCCCGGGCACTCCGCCCACGCCCCGCCCCGCGCTCGGACGCTCGCGCTGAGCCCACTCGCTGCGGCACCTGGCGTCTCCACGGCACCGCAGGCCAGAGCTGCCGCCCGCCTCGGGCTCTGCCCTGCTGGTCCTCCGGCCACAGCCGCCCCGCAGCTGTGGGGTCGCGGCTCCGGCCACGCAGCCCAGCCCTCAGCCCTGCCAGGAGCCCAGAGGGCCCAGGCTGCCTTCAGGGCTGGCGCCGGAGGGCGCGGGCCACTCCCCCCAGGCTGGGGGGCTTTCTCGGGCTCCCCGCCCCCACAGGGCCCTCCCGCCAGGCGCTCCCCACGAGGCCAGCCCCCGGCCCGCCCCCAAGAACCAGGCTCGGCAGACAATCCCATAGTGCCCTTTATTGCCCAGCGCCCCAGGAGGCGGGCACCCCCCAGGGTGCTGGGGGCAGGCGCCCTCGCTCCTCTGGGCCCAGGCCTAGCGGGGGAGGAAGGGCTGGGACCCGAGGTAAAGGGCGGGACCGGAAGGAGAGACAACGGGGGAGGCGGCCATCCAAAGAAAATTCTCAAAGGGAGAAGGACGCCTCTTCCCCGTCCCCCGGGGCCCCGACGGGCTTCTCCGCACGCCCGCAACGCCGAGGCGGGCAGGCGGGCCTCTCGCGAGGGGCTCCCTCCCGGCCTGGACAG
>NW_004567167.1:47558-50221 GCF_000260355.1 Condylura cristata
CCGCAGGCGGAGGCGAGCGCCCTTGCCGCCCGGCAAGCCCAGCGTCGGCAGGCCTCTGGGCGTGTCCACACGGCACCCCTGGGAGCGTCGCCAGGGCCCCCGGCCTGGCCCCCACCGTCAGGGCTGGCCGCACGGGGAGGCCCGGGGAGCGCCCTGGCCCTGGCCCTCCGCGAGACGCAGGACGCGGTGGCTCCGCCCTCCACACACCCGCCAGCGGCGCCGGGCAACACCCACCGCGGGCGGCGCTGAGGGACCCCACGGGCAGGGGCCACGCCCCCAGGCAGGACGCGGGGTACCACCGCCCCCTCGGCTCTGCCAGGCGGAGGGCAGCCGAGCCAGGAAGGGACTGGGCGCGCGGGGGCGGGGCTCTTCCTGCCGCCCGCAGGGGGTTCCCGGGGAAAGCCCCCCCCCCGCGGCCCCACCCTCCGACCAAAGTGCACACCCCCGGCTGCTCCGGGGCTCCCCGCGGGCTCCGGGAGCACGCGCCTGCGGAGGCCGGGGCTGGAGTCCCGCCCGGACCATGCGGTAACCTCCGGCAGGAGCCGCTGAGGTCAGAGGCCACCGCCAGGCCGGCCAGCGACCCCCCAAGCTGCACTTTGGGGTGACAGGTCACCGAGAACGGGTGAGGAGGCCCAGGAGGGTCGGGGGGCCCTCACACCCCCCGCGATGCTGGCTCGGCACAGGGGCTCCCGACCCTGGCGGCCTGGGGCTGTCCCCGCTTTCTCCAGGCGGCCAGGCTGAAGGCGGGGTGTCCCGCACCGCCCACGCCCTGAGCTGCCCAATGAGCGCAGGGTGCGCGGCCCGCGGAGCGCGAGACAAATTATCCTTATTATTGTTATTAGTCGCGCCCACCGCGCTGGCCGCCCGCCCGCAATTAACCCTCCTTTCTTCCGCTGCCAGGCGCACCCGCCCCGCCCCCGCGGCCGCGGCTCCCCGCTGCCCCCTCCGGACCCCGCTGGCGCGGCCAGGACCCCCACCAGCGCCCTCATCACTTCCCACTGGGCTGGCACCACCCCCAGGGCGGGCGCGGGGGGGCCGGCCCGGCGCTGGGGACAGGCGGGCCCTTGGCAGCCCGCCTGCATCAGCTCGGCGCCCTGGCAAGCTGCCCAGCAGGTGACACTGAAGCCCCGCGGCCTGCAAGGTGCCCAGAGCCCAGGCCGCAGGGCCGCCGCCTCCCCCAGGCAGGCCGAGACAGGCGCGGCCCCGGCCAGGTCCAGACCGCTGCGCCCTCCGGCCCCCCGCCAGGGCCAGTCTCCCACTGCCCTTCTGCAGGCACCTGCTAACCCCCCACCCCAGGGCTGGAAGGCGCCTGCAGCCAGACACCCCAGGGCTCCGGGGCAACCCCCGGGTGTGTCCGCAGCGGTGGGGCCGCCTACCGGGGGGCCCTCACTGGACCCGCCTGAGCAAGCGCGGCCGCAGCCCACCCACCCCACGGGCCTCCTCCCACTCAGCTAGGGGCTGCCCAGGTCAGCCCCCTCCACTCACCTGCGGCCACCAGCCCCCTCCTCCCCGGACGGCCTTCACCGGCCAGGGCCACACCCTGCAGGCTGTCCAGGTCTGTGTCTCAGGAACGGGATGGGCCAGGCGCGCCCCCACTGCGGAGGGCCGGCCAGCGTCTGGACGGAGGGGCTGCCCCCAGCCCTCCCCCAGACACCTCCCCGAGCGCTCGCCCCACAGCGCCCAGTGCTCTCGTGGGAGGGGCAGAGTGGCCTCCCTCGGGCCCAGGTGCCGGGCCGCACTGCTGCCCACACAGGGCAGGCGGCCGGGGAGGCCCACAGGTGCCCAGCAGCCCAGGCCTGGGCTGCTCATTTCCTGCCGGGTGTCAGGCTGCCCAGGGTGGCGGGCAGGGGCGGTTGACCAAGGCCCACTCCCTGACCTTAGTCCCTGCCACATCCAGGCCGGGGAAGGGGCCCCGGGCAGCGTGCTCCCCGCCCGGGGCGGCCGCTTCTGCCGTGCCCGCACCGCCTGGCAGCCTGCCCGCCCCACCGCAGGCTCCCCAGTGGGAGCGTGACCCTGAGGCGCAGCCAGGCCGACCCGCATCTCTGCCCACAGAGCTGGCGCTAGGTGTCCGCAGGCCGGGCGGCAGGCCACCGGCAGTCACCCCTGCAGCGGGCGGTGCGGGCCCCCTGACTCTGGGGCTCCGGCCGGCGCCCAGCCCACGCCCGGCACCTGGCGCCCTGCCAGGCAGCTTTGGTTCCCCGGGTGCCTCCTCTGCCGCCGGAGGAAGCCAGAGCCCAGACCCGCGGGCACAGGCCACAGGCCCCGCGCACTGCCGCCCGCCGTGGGGCTGGGCGAGCCCCGGCCAGGCTGCCCCTTCCCCGCAGGCGCCCGAGGACTCAGGGCCCTCGCCCGCCCTAGGCTCTGAGGCAGAGGCGGTCAGCGGCCAGCCTGCTAGGGCCCCACGGCCAGCGCGAGCCCAGGGCCCGGCCCGCAGCCCGACCTGGACACGGCTGGCCAGTGAGAGCAGCAGCCCACCCTCCTTGGGCCCCTGCGGCTGTCAGGCAGGTGCGGCCGGCACTGGGGCCGCCCAAGAGAGGGCCCAGACTCGGACCGGGCCCTGAAGGACAGGCCGCGTCCCCGGGGTGTGCTTTTGAGGACGTCAGGGCCCGGCCGTGGGTGGCCCCGACCCTCGGGCCCAGCTGCACACCCAGGACGGCCGTGGC
>NW_004567167.1:50321-50769 GCF_000260355.1 Condylura cristata
TGGAGACCCCAGAAGGGCCAGCCCGGGCTGGTGGCCGCCTCCCCCAGGAGGCGGAGGAGGGCCGCCCGGGAAAGGGAAGTGGCAGGCCCAAGGTCACAGGCAGCAGCACACTGCACATCCTGAGGCCACTGCAGAAAAGTCCTGGGGAAGGCCCCTGGCCAGGGCCCCTGGCCAGGCTGCAGTGGGGGCGCCCCCAGCACACTCCCTGGGTGCCCGCGGCCGCCCCGAGAGCAGCAGGTCCACAGAGCAGCCCGCCCTTCCCGCACGGGGCTCGCGGGACCGGACAGGTCCGGAGGGGCTGGGCCTGCCGGCCAGCGGCGCTGTCCCAGAACGGGGCGGGCCTGCCCGCCCGGGTGACCCTCAGCCGCCTGCTGGGCGGGGGCCCTGGCCCCGAGGTGACGTCTTCGCCCTCCTTCGGCTCCAGGGTGAGCAGCGGGGCGGGGCAGGA
>NW_004567167.1:52341-56539 GCF_000260355.1 Condylura cristata
CGGCCGCGGAGCGTGCGCGGCGTCGTGGGTCTTGCCGCGCGGAGCCGTGCCGGCCCGCTGCCGCGGAGGTTCGCCCAGGTCCGGAGCTTTTTACTGCGAGAGGCGCCAGCAGGCCCTCCGAGCCCCACGGCTGCGGGGAGCTGGCGGGAGACCCCGGTCTGGCTCCCAACGGCTCCAACAAGAGCCGGCGATTCAGAGGGGTCCAGGTCGGCCCCTGGCCAGCAGCGCCCGCCGGCGCCGGGCCCCAGGCCGCCTCTCGCGGGGGCGCACTGCTCGCCCACCTGGCTGCCCGGCTGTTCTGCCCAGCGCGCCCATGGCTCCCGTGAGGGCGTCAGAGCAGACACCGCCGAGCCGGGCTGCCGGCTCCGGCCCCCTCCAGAGCGTCCACCTGGCCGGCCACCTCGGGGTGACAGGGATTCCCACGCCGGACCCCGCAGTGGGCGGGGCAGAGCCGGCCCAGACCCTTCCAGCAGGCCCTGAGACGTTTGTCACTCTTTGGGGCTCCCTGTAGGGACCCTGTGGCCCGGGCACCCAGAATCCTGTGACTCAGGTGTTGGGCGGCTCTGTGCAATCACACAGGCCAGTCCCCAGAGCTCGGGCCAGACCCCAGGGCTGCTGCCCGTCGCCCAAGCCCCGAGACAGTTCAGGAATTTTTAAGGCAACGTGTGGGGGTGTTTGGTGTCGAACCGAAGCGGAAGAGACCAGGCAGGACGTCAGGTGCGGTCTGATCCAGGGCTCCAGCGTGTCTGCAGGGTCCGACACCAGCTTTTGCCCCAGTTTCCATCTGGCCTATATGAACCTGGGTGAAAGTCCAGGGAGGTCGGTGCCCACCTTCCTACCTGCCCCCCTTAGGTGGAATCTGATTGATGGGCCGAAGCGCCCTTGGTGAGGCTGAGCCCACCCCTCGGGTTGTCCCGTCCGAAGGCAGTGGCGGGGGAGGGCTGGAGGTAGAGGCCAGCCCGGCGCGGACACGCACCGTAACGCGAGTCGGCTCGCCGGCCCCAGCCCCCAGGGCCTGCGGGAACCAGGCTGGGCCTTCCCTGGCCCCCAGCACACACTGCCCGCGCTCCGGAGGCCAGAAGCCGAGGTCCAGGGCTCCTGGCACCCTTTGGCGACTGCCCCTCCCTGGTGCCGGCTGGCCTGCTCTGTCCTGGCGTGTCTCCTCTCGCTAAGGGTGGGAACCCCCCAGGCCTGCCTCAGCCCCCCCACGCTGGCCACACACGGCTCCCGGATGGACTGAGGAGGCGCCTTGGCCCCTCTAGGGTGAAGGTGCACCGTGCTGAGTGCCGCCCTGGAGCCCCAGGCTGGCCTGCCCCCCCAGCTCCCCCCCCAACCTCTGCACCCCCGTAGTCAGACAAGGCCAAGGCACCTGACCCCTCGCTGGGCAGGGGAGGCCCGCCCTGGCCCCGGGCGCCGGGAGGAGGCTGCGCTGGCAGCTGCAGAACTTCAGCAAATTAACGAGAGGTCGCGGGGTCGGGTGCTGTAAATAAACAGCTGTAAAACCTGCCCGCAATAACGGGGCGAACTCCGGGCTCCCCTGCCTGCTCCCGCCTCCTCGCAAGCCCCAGCGCGCTGGCTGGGGCTGTGTGGAGGTGTGGGGGTCATGGTTCCAGTGTATCCCTCCCCGGCAGGGGAGGGGGCGGGCCCAGCCCCACCAGGTCCAGGCCGGGAAGCGTGGGCCGCGGCCAGTGCCCAGGCCCCTCTGGAGGCCCCTCGGGTGCCACTGGAGACAGCGGGCAGCACCACCGCCCCTGTGAGCCATGGGCCGGGCCGGGAGGGTCCAGGGCCCTGAGTAAGTGGCCAGCGCAGGCCGCAGGTTATCTGTGCACAGAAAGGGGCCCGGGGCCAGCCTCCTGGCCTGTGCCTCTCTGCTGAACCATGTGTCACCCCCAGGCACTGCTGGGGGACCTAGCCTCCCCCCCATCCAGCACGCTGAGAGCACCCTGTGGTGGAAGCCCCTAGAGGGCTGAGTGCCCCCCTACCCCCACAGAGCAATGGGGGGCACCCAGGCTGTGAAAGACCCCATCCCTTACCCCGCCCCTCTCCCTCAGCCGCTCCCCACAGCATCACAGCATCCGGGGACTGGCCCTGGGGCCTCGACCCGGGGCACCTCGGCCTCCCTGCCTGGCATCAGTGCCTCCCCCAGCCTTTGGCGCCTGAATGCCACCCCCACGACCCCCCATTCGGCTGACCAGCAGTCCCAGAACTCCCTAGTTTGCCATTGAGGGGTGGGGTCTCCGGAGCTCGCTCGGGCCATTGCTCTGGGCGTGCCCTGGGCTTGGGCAGCAGCCAGCGCTTTCCAGCGGCTCCCTGTCCCTCCCCTGCCCCAGCCCTGGGGAGGTGGGGACCCTCCTGGCCAGGCCCCCCCGCTGATGAGGTCTGGGGGGCCCTGGCCCCGCCCCCTCCCAACCTGACCTGGGGGCCCTCTGGCAGGGGGCGGCACCCAGCAGTGAGAACTGTCATTAAGCAATTGGTTTACAGTTTAATTATCTGCTCGCTGCAGCCGAGGTTGACTCAGCGCCAGCCGGCCGCGGTGGGGTGGGGGCGCACGCAGGGGCACCCCGCGCTGGCAGGACATCACAGCCGCGCTCCCGTCGCCATCCGCGAGCCGCACGCCGCCGAGACCTGGGCTGGCCCGTCGGGACCCGGCTGCCGCTTCGCCGCTTGCAAAGAGCAGGGCTAATTACTATTTTCAGGGATAATTGCCTCGGCTACAAAGGGCGGGCGAGGGTACCCCGAGGTCGCTGCAGAGAAACCGCCCCCTGGGGCACCGGCGAACCGGCCTCCCGGATGGGGGGGTCGGGCAGGCTCAGCGTCCCCAGCCGCGGGCTCCGGGACCCGCGTCGGGCACTGGGCGACCCGAGTCCCGGGCAGCTTCGGTGACAGGACGCTCCTGGGCTCCCCTCAGACCGCGCCCACCCCTACCCCACGGAAGCGCTTCTGTAGGGGCGCTCGGGGCTGCGCAGCAGCGCCCCACCCCCGGGGCTCGGCCCACAGGTGCCTGCGTGTGCCAGGCCTGGGCCTCCCGGCCCAATCACCGGCCAGACCTTCGGGCAGTCGGCACCAGCACCCCCGCCGCGGTGCCTGGGTTAGCCCACTGGGGTGGGGGGCACCGCCCGGATGCTGGGCCCCGACACCCCGCGCGGCCTGAACGGACAGGGCAGACTCCGGCCCGCCAGCCTGTGGTCCTAACGGGCACGCGGCAGGCATGAGGGACAGGCGGGGAGTGCGGCTAAGCCGATTCCCTCCGGGGTGGGGGTCCGCACCCGGGCGGGCTGGCCCTGCTCAGCGGGTGTCCCGGCGTGCTCTCCCCGCGGGCACTGGCTGGGTGTGCGCCAGGTGGCTGTGGCGCCGCAGGGGGCCATCCCGGGAGGCCCTGTCCACCTGTTCCGCCCCAGGCTCCCCACAAAGGACGGTCCCGGGGGTCACCCCGCCCAGGCACAGCTGACAGTGACCGGAGACCCCTGGCCTGCCAGAGTGTGGGCTCTGGACAACCCTGCCCTCACCACAAGGGTGGCCCCAACCCCAGACCCCCCCAGGGCCTGCGGCTTCGCCGGTGGGGCTTGGGGGGCACGGTCAGCCCTGCCCAGGCAGAGGTGGCCAGCCCGGAGCCTAGTGCGGGGCTGCAGGGAGGGCCGTCGCACCCCTGGCCAGCCCCAGTGGGGCGGCTGCCAGGAGTCCGACCCGGGGCTCCCCACCCTGCAGCAACTGGGGAGCACGCCCCACGGCACCTCCACCCAGCTGCCGGTGCCACCCGCAGAGGCCTGGCGGCTGCACAGCCTGCCCGCCTGCCCAGGGCCCTGCGTTGCCACGCTGACCAGTCCACTTCCAGTTCAGGCTATTCATCAATGACTCGGCTACAAAGGGAAGCGAGGGGCTCAGTGGCTGGGGTCGAGCCTCAACGATCATCTCGGTGGCCGCAGTCCGTCGTGCCCCGGAGTGGCCACCCGGCTGCCCCGCAGCAGCGTGTCTCTGCAAACGCCCGCTGTGCTCCCCACTCTGCCTCGGGGAGCCTCTGACCCCGCACCCAGGTCTGCACACACAACTAGCTGCTGGTGCCAAACGGTCCGATCAGTCACTCGGGACTGGAGAGGGTCCCCGGGCTTCCAGGCTGGGCACCTGCAGGCGGGGCAGGCGCTGCCTGCTGCTGCGCGGGGGAGGGCCAGCGGCTGCCGAGGAGCGCGGAGGGCGCCCGCCC
>NW_004567167.1:57129-57653 GCF_000260355.1 Condylura cristata
CCGCGCCGCCGCCCGTCTGCGCATGCCCGGCCTGCCCGCGAGCGAGTGGGCGGCCCCGCGTGCATCCTGGGAAATGTAGTCCGAAGCCTGGCGCACGGAGAGGCTCTGTGGGAGGGGCGCCGGGCCACTTCTGTGTACCTTGGGAAATGTAGTTCTAGCGTTTGCGGAGACCTTGGCGGCCGGACGGGCGAGCGTCTCCACGGCGCGGACTAATGGGAGCCCGCCTTTGCCGCGATGCTTGCTGGGAAATGTAGTTCCGGGCCGGGCCGATGGGCGCGGGAGCGTGATTTGTGGGGCGGGGCCGAGACTCGCTCTCCGCGAGTGTAGCGGGCGGGGGGCGGGGGGGTTTGGCGCAAGGCCTGCCGGGGCATGGAGTCCCGGTGAGTCCAGTGCGCATGTGCGGGGCGGCCTGGGGGCTCGGGGGGCCTCGCCTGGGAGAGTGAGGTGAGCGAGGGGGGCACGGAGGGCGGGATTGGAGGGGGCGGTTGGTCGAGCTTTTTGGGAGGGGGGGTGGAGGCCGGAGG
>NW_004567167.1:59129-60272 GCF_000260355.1 Condylura cristata
GGCCCCCGCGCCCCGCTTGGCCGAGGCGCCGCCGTCGGCTTTGTTCGCCCCGTCGGGCTGAGCCCGCAGCCGGAGTCAATGTCCGCGCGGCGCCGTCGAGGCCTCTGTGGGCGGGCGAGAGTTTGGGGGTGCTGGCGGCGCCCCCTGGTCAGTGGGCCGGGCCTCGCGGGCCTGAGCCGAGCGCACCCTTGCTGGGGGTCCCAGCGCACCCGCAGACGCCTGCGACCCCTGCGGCTCTACGTGTCTGCCTCAGTGGGGCGGGCGCTGACTTGGGGCGTCCCGCACCCCCGCTTGCGCCCGAGAAGTGCACCCGGCCTGGCATCTGACTCCTGCCTACGAGCTCTCCAGGGCTGGAGAGGCCCCCTCGGAGCGGTCGCTGCGGGGTCACTGCGGCCTTGGGGGGTCGGGAAGGAGGCCAGGGAGTCCTGGGGTGTGGGGGTGCAGGCGCCAGCCCCCCCAGATGGAAATGGTTCTCTTTAGGGGAAGTGCCCCTAATTGGCAATCCGCAGGGTGTGAGGCGAGGGGAGAGGGGCCCCAACTTCCCGGCCCGCGCCCTCCCCACCCCCCACCCTCCAGAGACCCCCCCCACCAGGCCCCGCACTCAGGCAGGCCCCGCTGCTCCCAGGAACCCCCGAAAGCACCCCGACACGAGTGTAAGGTTGTGAAGGTGGCAAGAGCGCCGTTTCCTTGGGGCGAGAGCGGGGGCCACCTGTGCCCCAGCCCCCCGGGGGCCCAGCAGCAGATGCCCTGCCCGGACCCCACCGCGGGAGGGCGGGAGGGCCGTGGGCTGGGGGCCGGGGCGCTGGGGGTTGGACTGGAAAGCGGCAAGAGCGCCGTTTCCTTGGGGCGAATGGGCCCTGGCCTTGCTCTGTGGGGGCTCTCCTGGCCTTCCTGGGGTGTCCTGGCGGTGGTGGCCTTACACTCGTGTCGGGTGCTCTGGGGGTTCCTGGGAGCAGCGGGGCCTGCCTGAGTGCGGGGCCTGGTGGGGGGTCTCTGGGGGGTGGGGGGTGGGGCCCCTCTCCCCTCGGCTCAGTCACACCCTACGGACAGCCGGCGCGGCTGAGTCCCCCCGGCCGTCAGCGCGGGGGCGGGGGCTGAGAAGTGGGGTGCGGGGCTGAGCCGGTGCCGACGTCCCGCAGGCGC
>NW_004567167.1:60617-61290 GCF_000260355.1 Condylura cristata
CCCGAGGTGCACACCAAGGAGCAGATGCTGGAGCTGCTGGTGCTGGAGCAGTTCCTGAGCGCGCTGCCCGCCGACGTGCAGGCCTGGGTGTGCAGCCGGCGGCCCCAGAGCGGCGAGGACGCCGTGCTGCTGCTGGAGGAGCTGTGGGTGAGCGGGCGCCGCGACCCGAGCGCCCTGGCCCCTCAGCCCACGGCCCCACGCCCTCCCGTGGTGGGGTCCCGGCAGGGCATCTGCTCTGGGGGGCGGGGGACCTCACTGCTGGGTTCCCGGGGTCTGGGCACTTGCGGCCGGCCGGCAGCACGTGGCTTGGAGACTGGGCGCCGCCTGCTGGCTCCTGGCCGGGCCACGCTGACCAGTGTCTCCGCGGGGTGTGGCCGCTGCGGCTTCAGGGGCTCCGGGAGAGGGGTGGGGAGCGGGGACCCGCGGGGGTCTGTCCGCAGGTGGGGCCGCATCTGGCTGGTCACGCGCGCAGCGGGGTCTCCCTGGGCGGGGGTGCCGGTGTGGGGAGCGGTGAGAAGCCAGCCGGCCACGCGGGTGTGGACGATGCGGGGCTCTCCTTTCAGGGGCCAGCGACCAGGGCTCCTCGGGACGCCGCCAAGGGCAGCCCGGTCAGCGTGGCCAAGGAAGAGGGCGCCATGATGCCCCTAGGTGAGTGGCCTCTGCCCCGCCCCGC
>NW_004567167.1:62276-63517 GCF_000260355.1 Condylura cristata
CAGCCCCTCTGCCCCCCGCACAGTGGAGGTTGTGGGGCAGCCTCGCATCGCCGGGCTCCTGCCCGTCTCCCGCGGCCCCGGGCCACCCCGCCTTGTGCGAGGTCCCCCAACTGCAGCCTCTCCCCAGACGCCTCGGTTGTGTCCCTGTGCCCACGTCTTGCACTGGCTGAGTCCAGGGAGCTTCGACCCACCTGGGGTGGGGTGCAGAGGCCAGAGGGTGGGGGAACCCACTGCCCACCCGTCGCCATGGGAACCAGTCCCCCAAGGGTGGGGGTGAAGGGAGGGCGAGTGCCCACCGGCCACGGTGCCCCCCCTCCCACATCAGTGCCCCCGACCGCTGCCAAGTGGCAGGAAGAGGGCAAGACTCCTCGACGTGCGGCGTCCGCGGAGCGTTAGAATGCCCCACCGAGGCCCTGGTGAGGCCCAGGAGCGTCCCCGACCGCTCCCGCAGAAGGGGGACTGGGGGGGGCCGGCCTGGCGGTCGCGCCCCGCCCCCCAGCAGCCGTGCAGCGACGCGGCCCAGGAGCGCTGCGTTGCTCTGGTCTGCGACCAGCCACCTCCCAGTTAAGGTGCCAACAGACCCTGGTTTGGAGCCAGTGCAGAGGTCGGGTGCCCCCACGGGAAGGCCGGCCCCTCGCTCTGCTGGGCAGGCGCTGCCCTCCGGGGCCTCACCCACCGGCCTCTGGCGCCTGCCGCCGCGAGCGCACGCGTTGCGCGCACCCTGTGGTCACGTCCCGCCTGGGGGCGTCCGGAAAGACTGACCCCCCCATGGGGTCGCCGGGAATGAGGACAGGACCTGGCATCTAGACCTGCCTGGGCGGGGAAAGGAGGGGAGAAGAGGGCGGCCCGAGCCTGCGGGGCCCGGGAGCGAGCGCGGCCGCTGACCGCCTCGGGATGGCCGCGCGCACATTGCCCAGCCGCGCGTGGGCGGTCCCTGGGCTGTGCCCCTGTCCCTATTCCCAGAGCCGCCCGGCCTCCTGCCCGTCACCAGAGCCCCCCTCTGGGCGAGGGCGGGACAGCCTGGGTGTCTGCCGGCCGCCAGGCGGCGCCTCCACACCTGGCGGCCCCCCCAGGGAGCGCCCCGCTGCCGCCTTCAGTCCGGGCTAGCCCCGGGAGGGCCCGCGGCGCCAGCCCGGCGGACGATGACCCATGGCGGCCCCGAGTCGCCACGCTCACCCCCAGGCGGACCCCGAGGCAGTGCCGGGGAGGCCGGAGTGAAGTGCGCGGGAGGTGGGGCGGCG
>NW_004567167.1:63892-65327 GCF_000260355.1 Condylura cristata
CCGAGCGTCCCCGGCACCGCGGGCGCCTTCCGGGCCCACGCGAGGAAACGCGGAGGTGCGGCGCGGCCTGCGGGGAGCAGCGTGCTCACAGGCCCCTTCTCCCCCGAGGCGTGTGCACGCTGGGCCGGCGGGTCCCCAAGGGCCCCTGGAGGCGCAGCCTGTCAGCGCTGTCAGCACGAGGGGCCGCCGGGAAGCGACCCCAGGGCCAGCAGACCCCACCTACCCCCTGCTGCCCTCAGCAGTGGACTTCGTCTGGGGGCCTGTTCTGCTCCCCACGCTGTCTCTGGGCAGTCTCTCACCCCTGCACCTCTGGCCAGCACCCCACTTCTGTGTGCATCTATAAATAAACCTTTAAAACAGAAAGTTCCCAAGGTCGGAGCCCCCGATGGGGTGGCCGCGGTGTCCACCAACCGTCCCCTGCTGTCTGGGCGGCCGGTCAGGCCGAGGACCTGACCCACCAGGGCCCCGGCCCCGCTTACACGAGGGCCGGGGCGCCCCGCCGGGGGCAGCCAGGCGCCGAGCCCCGCTGAGCCAAGCCTGAGGAGCACCACGCACGCTCCCTGTCAGCTCTGGGCGGCCGCCGCGCTGTCCTGCAGCAACTGCTGAGCACTCGGGGCCTGGGCAGCCTCCCGGGCGCACCTCCCAGGCGCTGTGAGGCGCCTTTTGCACCCCGCCTCACAGAGGGGTGGGCGGACCTGGCCCTGCCCTAGCGGGCACTTGTACCTGCTGGCGAGTCCCTAGACGCCCGGGGGACCCCCTGCAACCTTCAGGGTTTCTCACCCCAGCGGGCAAGGATCTCTGCAGGCTCCGACACCGGCCCCCCACAGGGGCCAGCGGGCACCAGCAAGGCCCGGTATCCCCCAGGGGCACCCTCTGACCTCCGCTGGGTCCCCCCACCCTGAGCCCAGAGGCTCAGGAGCAGGTTGCCTGGGTGGGTGTCCAGGGGGACCGGAGCGAGGAGAGTGGGTCAGGCCAGGCAGTGCCCAGGCCCCCACATGCCCGCCACACCGTGGGGACACGACGCAGCCGGGAGGTGGGCCCTGACCATCCATGACACATTGGGGTGGACTCCACCCCAGCCCTGTCCCCTGAGCAGACCCACACATCCTACTCCCTGGGCGCTCCAGGGAGTGACCTGCTTGTGCAAGCAAAGCCCTTGAAGAGCATTTCAAAAGGGGGGACCCACGGGAGACGGGACACAGGCTCCCCGCTGTCTGCACCCGGGGTGGGGGTCATGGGCAGGGCCCCCTGGAAGCCCATTTCACTTGCTTTGTGAGGCCTCGACTGGACCGGAAGGGGGCCCACCGGAGGCCTGGGGGCTAATCCTGTCTGGGGAGGGGCAGGGCGGGGTGGGGGCCGTATAAGGGCCGGGGCAGCCGGGCTCCCACAGGCCAGACTCGCCCGGGGAGGCCCAGCCGGAGGAGCAGGTGAGGAC
>NW_004567167.1:67369-69619 GCF_000260355.1 Condylura cristata
CGACGACGCCCCGCGGGGGGCGCAGGTGGGCACGGCGCGGGCCTGGTCGGGCGGTGCAGAGTTGGGGTGTGGATACGTCGGGGGCGCCCCGGCGGGGAGGAGCGGGCAGGCCGGCACCCACGTCACACCGCAGTGACCCCCACGCCCCGCTCAGGACCCCAGCGGCCTCCCGCCAGAGGTGGCGCCTGAACCCGGAGAGCTCCTGGAGCGCCCCAGCCGCCCGCACACCCTGGAGCACGGCCGGACGGTGGACTCGGCCTGGAGCCCCGCGGTGCCCCGGCTCGCGCGCCCGGGGGGGCCCGGTGAGTCTGCGACCCAACCGGGAGGACGGCCCTGGGGGTTGGCCCCGTGCTGGCCGGGCTGGCGTCCAGGGTCCCTCCCCAGGCGGCACCGTCCGAGTCCGCGGGCAGGGCAGGTCACAGCGGGTGGTCCGAGCCCCCCTGTGCTGAAGGGGCCCTCCCCCGCGCGGCCGCCCCTCCCCGCAGAGCCCCAGTGTGCAGACGCGGGAAGCCCGAGGCCCAGCGCACAGGGGGCCGCTGCCCTGCCGGCCTCCGCTTGGGGAGGAGGCGCGCTCCCTCTGCGCACGGACGCAGGAGTCACCCCGAGGAGCCCGAGACGGTCCCAGCGCAGGAAGCGGGAGCAGAGCCCTGTTCCCCCAGAGCTGCCGGGGGGGGCCGCGGCCCCTGGCACCAATGGCCTCCGCAAGGGACAGCCCCTGTGCAGCCCTGCCCCGCCGCCAGGCTCGGGGCCCCCCATCCCGCCGGCGCTGTGGGCCCACGTGTGCGGAGACTGTCAGAGGCGGTTCCGGTGCAGGGCCCACCTGACGGCCCACCAGCGCTCCCACGCGGGCCCCCCACGCTCGGGCTCCGGGCCAAGCGCCCAGGGCCCCTCGGAGATGAAGGCGGCAGCCCAGAGTCCGCGCCTGCCCGGCTGGGAGGCGACCCCCAGGGACCTCACCGATCCGTGCCCCTTGGGTCGTCCCCAAAGGGCGCTCACGAGGGGGTCGGCGCCCCAGCTAGAGGGAACCCGCAGCCCCCCACCAGGCATCAAGCTGTACGTGTGCGAGGACTGTGGCCACGTGTTCCGGAAGCCATTTTCGCTGAAGCGCCACAAGCGGACTCACCTGCCGGCGGCCGCCCACAGCCCGCGCCAGGGCCCGGCTCCAGCCCCTCCGGGCCCGTGACCCCCTGCCGGCCCCCCACGGTGTCTGCCGGTTCCCAGCGGACCCAGGGCCCCGACCACGCCCCGCGCTTCAGAGGAGCCTCACTTCATGCCCCTGGAGTGATGGGGCGCCCTCTGGGGCGCAGGGGCGCCGCAGCACCCTGGAGCCGTCCCGGCCACTGCAGCAGGTGTTGGTCCCCGGCCAGGAGTGACCAGGGCGCAGCAGACGCCTCCTGTCCCCCGCTGCCCTTCAGCAGTGGGTCTCAGTGGACCTGCCTGTTCCGCTCCCCACTTTGTCTCTGGGGAGTCCTCTCACTTTCTCCCCCTCTGGGCTGCACCCCAGCTCTTGTTTCGATAAACACGCCTTTTGCAGCAACATGGATGGAGCTGGAAGGAATCTTGCTTGGCGAAATAAGCCAGGAAGAGAAGGGAAAATACCGATGGTGCTCCTAGCAGAGCAGGGAATGCCAGGCACAGCGGGGGTGGAGCGGGGACGGGGTCAACACGGTGGCGGTGGCGGGAGCGCCCGGGGGGCTTCGGTGATGGCGCGGGTGCTGGGGAGGTGGGCGTTAGAACTGGGGCAGGAAAGGGCACAAGACATGTAAACTCACCACCGCCCTAGGTAATATAATCGAAATAAATGAACAGAAGAGTCTTTAAAAACAAAAGGTGACAATCTGGCGCAGGCATTCCCCTCCCTCCGGCTCCCCAGCCTCCCACGCGGTGCCCCCCAGGGGCACCCCAGGAGCCCAGGCTGGCCTTCCCCCACCGGGTTCATACAGCTGGGGCGCCCCCTCCATGACTGCACCCCGACTCTGCGGGGCCCACTCACCCTCCCAGCGGTACCTGCTCCCCAGGGACTCGGGCTGTAGGGTCTCCAGTCACCGCGTGTCAGCCCCCCATTCCTTAGGCCAGGGGAGGGGCAGGCCTGGTGCATGCACCCCACCATTGCAGGCTGCGGGTGGAGGGCCGCGGCGAGGACCTGGGGGCGGGACTAGGTCCCTGGTGTGCTCTTTGAGATGGTGGGAATATGGTGGGTTTGATTCTGATGGGCGCCAGTGGAGACTGCAGGCAGCTGCTGGAGGCTGG
>NW_004567167.1:71171-74248 GCF_000260355.1 Condylura cristata
CTTGCTCCACTGCCTGGGTCTTGGCGGGCTCGGGCCGAGGAGGAAGCCGGGCAGTGCCGCCGCTGCCCAGTCTCTTTCCCGAGGACACCGGGCGGGGTGAGCTGAGAGCTGCCAGGATGGCCCCACCCAGACCAGTCCTGGCCAGCGGGGCGCCTGGGGCGCTGAGCTGGTCCCCGGCAGGGGCCCTGAGCCAGCGCGGAGCCCTGCGAAGACAGGCCGTGGGGCTGGGGCGCGGCCGAGCGAGCTTGTCCTGTGGGGTGCTGGCGCGGGGACCCAGGTCACCCACACACCTCGCGAGCCAGACGGACGCCGCGGGCACCGGCTTGGGCCCTGGGGGGCGGGCGTGTAGGGCGCCCCAGACGCCCCGCACCGAGGGCCTGCCCTGCTCGCCCCGTGGGCGGGAGCACAGCGGTTGGAGGGAGGCCTGTGGGCCGGGACACCAGCCCCGCGGCTGCACACCTGCGGCGCTCGGGGGTCTGCAGCCGGGGAAAGACCCGAGCCCCTGCATGAAGAACTTGGGAGCGGGAGCAGGTGGGTCGGTGCACGGTGGGTGGGGGCAGCCCCAGCGCGCCTCCCAGGGACCTGGACGCAGGGTGCGGGCAGAGGGGGCTGGGGTGCGGCCGCAGGCAGTGTCCTCCGGCGGGGCGGTCAGCCAGGGCTGCCTGGTTGGGGCCTGGAGGCTCCGCCTTCAGGCAGAAACGGAGCTGGGCACAACCCCATTTCTGCACTTCCCAGGACAATTGTGTCAAAGTGGCATTTTTTTGGGTGCACTCCTGAATACTAGGGTGGTGCTCCAGGGCACATGGAGAGTCCCGGGGCCCCTCCTACATTCACCCCAGAACCCCCAAAACGTCGCTGTTCAATGCTGTTCCAAGGCAGCTGGTTGAGCGCGGGAACTGAACCGAAGCTGCTGGGGCCTCAGGAGAAGGGGGGAGTGCAATGGCGCCCCAGGGGTGCAGCGTGAGGTCCTGGCCTTGGCTTCCACCCCCATAGCAATGCCACATTGTCCTGACTGTTTGCCTGAAGCTTGGCACCCCTGGGGCTCATGCCACCACCCAGCCCCTCTGCGCCTCTGATTCCTTTTTATTTTTTTTTTAATTATTCCTTTACTGGAACTCTCCTGCACTGCTGGTGGGAATGCAAACTAGTACAACCACTATGGAAAACTGTCTGGAGGTTCCTCAAACTGCTAAACATGGAGCTTCCCTACGACCCAGCAATCCCACTTCTAGGAGTCTACCCAAAGGACACAAAAACACTGATTCAAAAAGATACCTGCACCCCCATGTTTATTGCTGCTTTATTCACAATTGGAAAGACATGAAAGCAGCCCAAACGCCCAAAAGTACCAAAAGTAGATGACTGGATTAAAAAGATGTGGTGCTGGCCCTCCATGGTGGTGCAGTGGGTTAAAGCACAGCACTAAGAAGCTTAAGCCACTTTCACATGAGTTCGATCCCCGCCTGCCCCGGAGGTGACCCCAGGGTACGGCAGACCTCTCCTGACCTGCCCGCTGCTCCCCTCAGCAGTGGACTTCGTCGATCTGCCTGTTCTGCTCCCCACTCTGTCTCTGGGGAAGCCTCTCGCCGCCCCTGACCCTCTGGCCTGTACCCCAGTTCTGTATGCACAAATAAATAAATCTTTAAAAAAGAAAAAAGATGTGGTGCTTATACACAATGGACAATGGAATATTACTCAGCAACCAAAAAAAGAGAAACGCATGTCTTTTGCAGCAACTTGGATGGAGCGGGAAGGGATCCTGCTAGTGAGATCAGCCAGAAAGAAAAGGGAAAATAACGGATGGTTTCGCTCATAGCAGGAGTATAATGGACCAGGCGAGAAAATAATGATAATGAACAACTATAGACCAGAGATATTTTGTGGGGGTGGAGTGGGGAAGGGGATCAAAAAGGGGGGGAGGGAAGCGCACGGGACTGTGGTGACGGCACAGGGTGACTTGGTGATGGGAAGCCCACGGGGATTGCAACTGAGATGGGAAAGGGCACAAAATGATGTAAAATAAACTGTTACAAACATTAGTCCTTTATTGTAAGATTTTTATTTATTTCATGGAAGAGCTGGGGCCCAGGCCAGAGGGGGAGGGGTGATGGGAGGCCGCAGGGGGGGCGGAGCCAGAGACCCACTGCTGAGGGGCAGCGGGAAGACAGGGCAGTCTGGGGCGCTCTGGGGCTCCTCCCGGCCGGGATCCCCGAGGTTTTCAGTGCGGAGGACAACTGGGAGGCGGGCGGGCCGCTTTCCTGGGGCACGGACACCTTGGGCACCCAGTCCTGGGCACGGCGGTGGGCGGCGCCGGCTTCACCTGCTCAGGTGCGTCCTCTGGTGCCGGCTGAACGTCCCCAGCTGGCGGAAGGCGGCGCCGCAGGCCCCGCAGCGGTAGGGCCGCGCCCCCGAGTGCGTGCGCCGGTGCACGTTCAGGTTGCCCTTGTGGCTGAAGCGCGCGCCGCAGTCCGCGCAGGCGAAGGGGCGGGCGCGCGTGTGCGTCCGGCGGTGGCACTGCAGGGTGGACTGGTGGGCGAAGCGCGCGCCGCAGGCCTCGCAGGCGAAGGGCCGCAGCCCCGCGTGGATGCGCAGGTGCACGCGCAGGTCCGAGGCCTGCATGAAGCCCTTGGGGCAGCTCGGGCACCGGTAGGGGCGCTCGCCCGTGTGCGAGCGCCGGTGGATCACCAGCTGGGACTGGTACCGGAAGCTCTTGGGACAGTCCCCGCACGCGAAGGGACCCGGGGCCCGAGCTCCGGGGACCGCAGGCCGGCCGGCGGGGGCCCCTGCGCCAGCCGTGGGGGCGGAGTCCAGCTCCGGCTGTCCCGTGGGGAGCACTCCCGCCCCTCCTGGACCTGCTGCAGGCAGCCCTGGGGCCACGGCGCCGTCCTGCGTCTGGCGCTGGGCCTGTCCCGGGCTCCTTGGGGCGGCTCCTCTGGCGGGACGCAGCGGGGGCGCTCCTCCTTCAGGAACAGGCGATGGGACGGCAGCGGCCCCCTGTGCGCTGGGCCTCGGGCTTCCCGCGTCTGCACACTGGGGCTCTGCGGGGAGGGGCGGCCGCGCGGGGGAGGGCCCCTTCA
>NW_004567167.1:77118-77810 GCF_000260355.1 Condylura cristata
AGTGAAATGGGCTTCCAGGGGGCCCTGCCCATGACCCCCACCCCGGGTGCAGACAGCGGGGAGCCTGTGTCCCGTCTCCCGTGGGTCCCCCCTTTCATGAAATGCTCTTCAAGGGCTTTGCTTGCACACCCCGCAGGCGGCTGTCTGCTCTCGGGATTGCAGGTCACTTTCTCGGGCACCCCGTGGGGGATAGATGCCCCACATTTCCCTGATGTCCGTGGGGCCACATCCTCTTAAGTGAGCTGGGATCGGGGTCCAGTGGGCCTGACGGCCACACCTCAGCCTGCTCCCGCGGTGGACTCTGAGCCCAGCTATGATGACGGCGCAGCGCGTGAGGCTGCCGGGCGCCGCACACGCACCCCCTTCCCCGCCCTGTTCCCCTCTCCAGGGGTCTCCGGCTGACGGAGAGCGGAGGTGATCTTGGGAATGTTGGGGTGTGGTGGGTCTCTGCCCCGAATTGCCCCTTAGGCACCCCACGCGCCAGGACCCCCTGCTCCAGAAGGTCCCCCAGTGGGAGCGTCTGCACCGGCCGGACGGCGCCCTGAGGTGCAGGAAGCTGGGTCTGCTCAGCGACTCCTGCCCACTGCGTGCCGCGGGGCAAGGGCGCCCCATCAGGGGTCTCGGCCCAGGGCCAGTTCCTGCCCCCTGTGGGCTGCAGCGCCCGGACGCCGCGGCGCGGGGAGGGCGGGGCC
>NW_004567167.1:78220-79683 GCF_000260355.1 Condylura cristata
GCCGCACGCAGGCGCGGGGCAGTGCATGGCGCGGCGCAGGGGCGCGCTGGCACCTGCCTCAGGGGCTCCCCGGGAGACCTAAATCCGGGGCGCGCGGACAGAGCTCTTCTGAAAGGCCCCCACGTGTGAGTGAACCCAGGCGGGGCGGCGCTGGTGGCGGCGGGTTTCCGGGGCCCCATGGCCGGGAGCGCAGGCGGCAGAGGAAGGCAGACGGGGCTCCCCCAGGTCGGGACGAGCCGTCTTAGGGTATCCGCACCCTCAGCAGCGGTGGGGCCTGCGGCCGGCCGGCGGGGTGAGGGGGCCCAGGACTCTGCTGCGCTTGTGAACTCCAAACACAGCTCACATAGTAGTGTTGGTTTGGGGTGCAAGTAGGGGACCACAGATTCAGACTCCACCCTGGTGGTGTCCCACACAAACGCTCCTTAAGAGGGTTAACAGAAAAGCGGGGTTCGGCTGGAGAGAAGGGCTGCGAGGGCGGCGGCCCCGGCCGGAGGGGGGGCAGGCAGGTGAGTGGGTCCGGCTGCGGCACGGGGACAGACGCAGCGGGAGACGCGCGGGGCCACCGGAGTGGCAGCTGGGAGGGCGCAGGCCGGGCCCCTGGCTGGAGAGTGGACAGGCCTCTGCGCCTCCACAGCAGAAAGTGGCCCGAAGCCTGGGGACTTGGGGGCCAGACTCAGGAGGAGGGTGGGGGTCCGGGGACCCAGGAACCCGAGCCGGGCAGCTGGGGCGAGGCGGGGGCCCTGGAGCAGCGTGGGCAGGACTTGGACCTGCCTCTGGGGCCCTGGCCTGGGCGTCGCAGGGCTGCTGGGCCGCTGCGCTGGCTGGAGGCCCGGCCGCTCCCCCAGGCGCCCAGACCCGGAGCCACCAGGTGACCCTGGCCACGGGCACAGCTGCCCCGGGGGCCGCCAGGCGCGGAGGCCACGACGCGGGTCTCCCAGAGGCTGGACACCCCTATGTCCTCGGCGTCCTCAGCCTGCCGGCCCGGGGTGCCCACTCCGACTCGTCCTGCGCGTGGGGCAGGAGGGGTCTCCCCTCCGCCCCTGAGGGCCGCGGCCTGCGGATCGCTGTCGGGCCGCCGCGGTGTTGGTTGGAAACCTGTGAACTGAGACGGGGGCCCACGAGCAGCCCGCAGATACTGACACACGCGTGGTCAGCACCCCTGGTCAGCACGCCTGATGGCGCCCCGCACCTCCCCCAGTGGTCAGTTGCGGTCACTAGAACCCAGAGATTCATAGCTCATTTTTTTTTAAGATTTATTTATTGTGCATACAGAAATGGGGAGCACAGCAGGCGGAGCCCCTGAAAGCCACTGCTGAGGGGGCAGCGGGGAGACAGGGCGTCTGCCGCGTGGGTCACCTGCGGGGCGGGACTGTAGCGTCACAGTGCTGCGCTCTGACCCGTCGTGGCACAGGGGCCCGGATGCCCGCCGCCGGGGCACCTCGGCCTGGGCCGCCCGCTTCTCC
>NW_004567167.1:80078-82512 GCF_000260355.1 Condylura cristata
CCGCACGGGCTGGCGGCCACTTCCGGACCCGCGGCCTGACGCGGCGAGCTGAACTACAAACCCCAGAAGCCTCCGCGGGCCCGTCGCGCTCCCCCTCCGCCCTCCGCCCTCCGCCCACCAGCCGGCGAGAGCAGTTACTGACGCTGCCCAGCCACGACCTCCCCGCAGGGCACGGCCTTAGCCTTCGGCGCCTGTTCACCGCGGGCTGGCCCCCTGGGACTACAATTCCCAGAAGGCACTGCGGCGCGCCTTCCCATACTCCTGTGGGAGGGTTGCCTGGGAAACAGCCAGACGCCGAAAGCCTGAGGGGGCGGGGCCAGGCTGGAAGGAGGAGTCGGTTCCCTCTCCCTGGTAACAGTCCCGCCGCGGGCCTGCCTGTTCCGCTCCCCTGCGTGCGCACCGGGTGGGGGTGGGGGTGGGTAGGGGTCCGTCTCCGCGTGGCAACGCTTAACGCCTGTTTACTAGCAGCGTGGGGTCACAGTAACCAAGCAACCGCTACCCCAAACCAGCCAAGCGCCATTGCCGAGCCCGCAGTCCCCTCCGCCGCCACACAGGGGCAGCACCCGCGTTGCTCTGCGCACGTGTGCGGCTCGTCCCGCGCATAGTGGGTCTGCAGCGCCGCGAGCCGCGGGACGTCCTGGCGCGCCATCTAGTGGCCGAACGGGGCGCGTCTTGCCGGGGCGCCGCCTCGTGGCCATGCCGCGCAATTGCACGACCCAGGGCCACTGCGAAGGAGGTGCAAGGAAGGAGGTGCAAGGTGAGTTGCCGGCGACTGGAAACCACCCCGACCCTCCGCACCGTGGGGCTCCTATGGGGTGCAGGCCGGCATCCCCCTAGGAAATCCCAATTCCTGTCTCTGGTCTCACAGATGGGAACGAGTCAAAGTCCCAAGCAGTAAGCTGGGGCCACATAAGGGCCCATCACGTTATGACGCCCTACCCTCGGTCTCACGTGCGGATGAGGCTGGTAGGGGTTTTATGGGGCAGTTTGGATCGAGGTGTGCCCCGATGTTCAGTTAGGTGTTCATGGACCCCGAGGGCAGAACACAGGGTGGAGGGACCCCTTTGCAGGACAGCAGGGGCCCCACTCTTGCCCACCTGTCTATGCAGGCGTTTTTTTTCTTACATTGTGTCTGCAGGCGTCACAGCCAGCGGCCCCGGCCTGGGTCGGCTCCTGTCGGCCAGAGCGTCACCTTCCCCGGCCCGCGTTTGTGTGCAGCCCTGCCTCTTGGTGAGAGTGCTGCAGACACTCCTCAGCGGCCTCCCGGGCCTGCTGCACCGCACACCTCTCCTCCGCTGTTCCTCTGGCCTGTCTGGAGGAGGCTAGTGCTGAAATTGGTAGAGGGAGGTGGAGGGTCTCCGGAGCAGGCCGACATGTTCCCATCCTGCGGCCTGAGGACAGGCAGGCAGGGGAGAGCATATGCTCCAGGGCCCACGTGTGGCCCGAGGCTGCGCCCAGCGTCCTGGGGGCACAGGGCAGGTGGGGACGCGGAGCGGATGGGGGCTCAGCCTGTTCTGAACCACTACAACAGCGAAGGCCTCGAGACACGTGAATGTTTGGTGGCTTTATCTAGCCACAGCCGTCTCTGCCCAGCTATGGGAATTTCTACCCCTCTGTTCTGTTCACCCACCCACTCATCCCGTCTGTCTGCCTACCTGCCCACCTGCCTATCTCTCTAATCACCTGTCTGTCCGCCTGCCTACTTGTCACCTACCTACTTACCCCTCCACCCACCTCGACCCCGCACCTCTGCGGGGCTTACTGACACCCATCCCTCCCGCACACCTGAAAACTCCACGTAGTTCCGACTCCCCCAAAGCTGCGCTCGCTGCCAGCTGAGGACTGGACGCCTGGCCTGAACAGTGAGTGAGCACATGTTTTGTTTTGTGGATTATTGGCTGTAGTCTTGAAACTGAGCGAGTACAGGCCAGACTGTTAAGAAAACCACAGAAGATCCGTCTACTGAGCCAGCCTGTATCTGTCCACACGGGGAAGCCACAAGAGGATCTGCCTGAGTGGACCTGCAAAAGGCACAGCCGCGGGGGGCCCAGAGTCAGCTGTAACCATGGACACGCACAACGCACTCAACGCGCACGCGCGGTGCTGTAGGCCCCTGGGAAATGTAGTCTGGGCGCGCAGGCCGCGCAAAGGACCCTGGGGCACCTCGTTGACTGCGGACGCCGCGAGCCCACGTTGCCCCTCTCGCGGCCCCGCTCCCTCGGCTCGCCGCCCCCGCCCCCGCCCCGGGCGCACTCACCCGTAGCCGGCCAGGAAGCCCAGGCTGGGCGGGCTGACCTTGTCGCTGAAGATGACCATGGGCAGCAGGTTGCAGCCGGCCTGGCAGTCCTGCAGCTCGATAACCCACCACTCGAGGAAGCCAGCGGCCCCTGAGCCCACGCGCTCCCTCCGCAGCTGGACGCGCACCCCCAGGTAG
>NW_004567167.1:83073-95312 GCF_000260355.1 Condylura cristata
GGGCGGTGTGCAGGTCTCTGCCTGCGCGGGAGGCGCCCGGGGCTGCTGGGGCGCGTGCCCCCCTGCGCCCGAGTGTGGGCTTTCCGCCTGTGGGCTGTTCCTGGGGCGCTCCCGCAGGTGCGCGGCTGGGGGCGGGTGCGGGCGGAGCTGGGCTTCTGGGGTGCCGGCCAGGGTCTGAGTGTGGGCCGGCCCCGTGCGGTGAGGACGAGGCTGGGGCGCAGGTGAGGGGGGGCCGGGTGAGCGCCGGCCCTTTGCGGCCGGCGGGAGGGGGCGCTGCGGTGCGGTCAGTGGCCCCAGGGTGGGCGTGTCTGCACCCCTGCCTGGCCAGGGCTCCCAGCCTCTCCCTGCAGCCCCTGGGCTACTTGGCTCCAACACCGCAATGGGAGTGGGGAGCTGAGAACCGGGTGTACCCTAATGTCACCGCCTCCTCCTCCCCTGGCAGCGCCGAGCCCTGCGGGGGACCCTGCCGGACAGCCCTCGTGGCCTGAGCGCCCCTGGGTCCCAGCCCCGAGTCTGCCAGGGGCGCTCAGCCCTGCTGGGGATTCCGGTCCCTCACCCCAGCCATCTGCAGGGCTCCCGGGCTCCCCAGCTTCCTCCCCACCTCCCTCTTGCAGCCAGGACAGAGGCTTCCTCCTGGGCACCCACAGTGGCCGCCCAAGGGGCCTGTGTCGACCCTTCCCCGCTCCCTCCATACAGGCGGCCTCCTGACCTCCGGAGCCCGGAACCCGGGTCATCCACAGCTGGAACCTCCGTATGTGCGCAGGTCTGGGCCAAGGGTGCCCTGAAGCTCGTGGCCAACGAGGCGTCTGTCCTCCAGGGCTGTCCTCCAAGGGCGGCATAAAGGGTGACCCCTATTCAGCCCCCTAGACCCTGCCCTTCTCGGCAGACCGGGTTCTGGGCCCCTTTCGCGCCCGGGCAGCAGGCAGCGGTGTCCAGAAGCCCCGCGCCCGTACCTGCGGGCCACGCATGATGGGCACTGGCCCCGAGTGGGGTCTCTGCTGGCCTGGGGGGCTCCCCAGCTGCTGGCGCCAGGGTGGGGGCTGGGAGGCCGCGGGAGGGTCGGGCAACGCCTGCGCCTCCCCGCGAGGCCAGACACAGGTGGCGTCTTATTCCAGCCCCGGATTGCGGACGGAGGCCTGGTCCTGCTGGAAGGAGACTTGGCCAGTCTCCAGCCCGGCCTGGCAGCCAGCAGGGCGCCCCAGGGTGGTGTGCAGGCCGGGCAGACCCCTGGCAGCCCGGGCCCCAGCGCCCGTCCCTTGGAGGCGGCCCACGGGGCAGGAGAGGATGCCGGCCGCCGGCACCAAGGCCAGGGCCAAGGTGAGCGGCCTCCGCCTCCCGAAGGTGCCCCGGAAGCCGGCCCTTCCCGCCGCTCGTGCTGCCTGGCCCACCGCCCCTCTCGCGTCCCCAGTGCCGCGACCTGCCCTCCTGGGAGACCCTCTCAGGGCGCCTCGTGTTCCCTCCCACGGCCCCTTGCTGGGGGCTGAGGAAGCCCGCACATTCCGCCGCAGGCTGAGTGTTGTGGCGCGGGCCAGTTGCCTGACCAGTGCCCTGCTGAGGACGTGCCTCTGGTCAGCGCGGAGGGAGGCCCTGCGGGTCCTCACAGACGGCCGGCATCAGCGCGCCGCACCCCGGGGCCCCTTGGGCGGGGATACCCAGGGCTTCCCCGCCGCCGGCTGGCGCGCGCCAGCTGACAGCCCGCGTGTCCTTCCAGGTGACCTTTGGGGACCTGGCCATCTACTTCTCCCGGGAGGAGTGGGAGCGGCTGAGCCCGCCCCAGCGGGACCTGTACGGAGACGTCATGCTGGAGAACTACCGGAACCTGGTGTCTCTGGGTGAGCCCCAGGGCCGCGGGGTGCCCACGCGGTGGGGACGCGGGAGCCCCGCTGTCTACTGAGCGGCATCTGGCGGTTTAACGCGGTCGGAAGCAGCGGGCCTAGGTGCGGCCGGTGTCTCCAGTGCGCCTGCGCGCATCAGCGCGGCGCGTCCCCTGGTAGGCCCCGCCCCGCCCGGCGCCGGGAGGAGGCTGGCATGGCCCCCTCTGCTCCCGAGTCGTGCTGTGGACTGGGCCCCACACCCGTGTGCATGTCATGGGGTGCAGAGTGACATCAACGACAGTAGCACAGGAACGAACCACAGAGACCAGAGCCGCCTGGCAGCGCCGTCTCCGTCCTTGTTCACGGCCATGTAGTATTCCCGGCCTGGTGCTCTCAGAGCCGGTGAGCACGCCTGCACCTGGGGTTCTGTTCCTGGGGGTGGAACCTCCTGGGGACACCCCGTTGTTCGCAGAGTGAGAACTGAAGGAACGACTGCACAGGTACTGGTAAAAGGCAGGTGGCAGACAGCGAGGTCACACGGGGCAACTCCAGGGTGCAGCTGCAGCCAGCGGGGGGCGCAGGAGGCCACGTTCTGGCTCTTGGGGTTTGTGGGGGCAGAGGGGTGCTGTGGGAGTGGAAAGAGGTGTCCGGCCTGGCAGGCTCATGCTCCTGGGGGGCTGGTCTGGGAGTGGGGGGGGGGAAGTGGGGCACCAGAGCGCCTGTTTGCGGGAGCCTCGTTGCTGGCGGAGCTGTGGATGGTGGAGCCCGACCCAACTCTCAGGTCCCTGGGACACCCGGGCCTAGGCCACCCACAGCAGGGCTCCTGCACCGCACCTGCCGCTCATCCCCACCCTGCCCCCTGTGCAGGACTGTCCTTGCGGAGGCCAACCGTGATTGCCCTGCTGGAGAAGGGGAAGGCGCCCTGCGAGGTGGAGCTGGCGCAGCGGCACCGGGGCGCGGGTGAGTGGCCACCGGCTGACCATCTGGTCCCTGGCAGCCTCCTGGTCTGCGCGGGAACCTTCCCGCCGCCAAGGGAAGGCCAGGTCTTTCCAGCGTGACCTCCACGGCAACTGACCACCACTGTGGACGGTGCTGGCTTTGGCGCTGAAGCCCAGGGGCCCTCCCACCTGGCCTGCAGGGTGGGCACAGGGGTCTGACTCTGGGTGAGGACGCTTGACCCCGGGGAGGACGGCCCCATGCTGTCCCTGGACACTCAGTGAGCTGGGGTTGGTGCTGCCCATCAGCTCCACGCCTGCACCAACTTCTGCAGCGGTGCCATCGGACAGACATGGCCGCCTGGACTCCAGGTTCTGGTGCCCCCCTTCTCCCTTCCAGCCGTTTGTTCTGCGCGACCTGACCCGTTTCTGTCCACGGCACGCAGCCCGCCGTTCTCCTCCAGCCGACCCCATCCAGGGCCCCTAATCTCAGCCAAGTGGCTCGCAGTAGTGACACTTTTGGCAACGCCTGGCCACGCCCGCAGGCACGAGTCTCCGGTGCTGACGCGCTCGCGAGGCCCCAGCGCCTCTGTTGTGCGCCCGGCAGTTGCCCGACACTAAGCTGGACAGCCAGTTGGCGCGACTGACCGCGGGAGGCCCCGCCCCTCCTGGATGCCCCTCGAGCCACAGCCGGGTCCGCTCGGCTCCCATCCTCCCCCACACTCAGCGTCTCCCATGCGGCTCTGTTGACAGTGCGCCTGGACCCTGGTCAGGGAGGCCCTGCCTTCCTCTTGGGAGGACAAGTCCTGCACTGTCCATGTGAGGCCTGCAGACGCCCAGGTAGCTGGGCGGGGTTCCCCACCTGGCAGTAGGCTGGTCACAGGATCCGAAGGGGGGCCCAGGCCAGCCTGGGAGAATTTGTCTCCATTTCTGCTGAGTCTGACCAGGCTCTGGAGTCACGTCTGGAGGCTTCTCGGGGTCTCTGTGTCCTGCCCAGATGTCCTGGTGCCCAGCCCCTCCCAGAGACCAGTCCTCCCAGCCCTGGAGGCTGTGCCCCTGCGCCAAGAGAAGCCTGAGCTTCTCCATCCTGGGAGTTTTCCTTGTTGGTAGGGGAGTGGCCATGCCAAGCTTATGTCCTGGACACAGTTCCAGTGTTCGGGCCTTTTCTTTGTTGTTGATATTTTAAGACTACAACTTTATTAAGGTGTAACTGACACATTGAAGAATTAAGCTCTTTTAAGTATATGACCCAGTGGTTGCTGACACATTTGCCAAGTTGTCCAGCTGCTTGATCCCATTTGGGGACGTTTTTATCACTCCAGTAAAAACTCTCATGCCCAGTTGTTGTTTTTTTATTCCCACCTCCAGCCAGGCGACCCCTAATTTCCTTCCCGCTTCTGAACATTTCCTGTAATTACATTCACTTAATGAACAACCCGCAGAGTTTAACGTGTATGGTATACCTTTACTCTACAAGTAAGACCTCCATGTATTCCTTTCAGACTTCAAAATTTCCTTAATTCTAGTCATTACATATTTCTCTTTTTTAAAGATTTATTTATGCATACAGAACCTAAAACTAACCAGGGTACATTTCAGAGGTGCAGGGGGTGAGAAGATTCCCCAGAGACAGAGTGGGGAGCAGAACAGGCAGATTGATTGAAATACAGGAGAGGCCTGCTGCACCGTGTGAATCACCATGTGGACCCCATTAGATATTTCTATAAAGCATTTACTATTAGGCACTAAAAAGTCATGATTCAGGTGGTAAAAGTTACCATCGTTTTTATTATGGTTTACACTATGATGACTGTTGAGGAACTCACTTTCCCAGTACAGGAAAACATTTAATTTGTTGATGTCTTTCAGACTCAGGATCTAAGTGTGAGGCCAAGAAGTTTCCTCTAAATCAGTGCAGCAAAGCTGGGCAGAGCATCTACCAGAAGCCAGTTTCTGCACCACCAAATGTACCCACGGAAAAGAGAGGCTGCAGGAAACTGATAAAATCCAAGAAAGTGCATTCAGGGAAGGGATCTTTAAAATGTAGTGACTGTGGAAAAGTCTTTAGTCAAAGCTTCTCTCTCAAACTCCACCAGAGCGCTCCTACTGGAGAGAAACCTTATGGATGCAGGCACTGTAGGAAATCTTTCAGGCAGATCTCATCCCTCATTCTTCATCAGAGAATTCAGCACAGAAGGAAAACCCACAAGTGTGCTAAGTGTGGGGAGAGCTTCATTCAGAGTGCCACCCTGACTCTACACAGTAAAGTTCACAATGGAAAGGAAACAGCCTTTGGCTGTGGCACGGCCTGGAAGCAATGCCCAGCTCTCAGCCTGCACCAGCAAGTCTGCTCTGTGGACAGTGTCCCCCGGTGTGGGAAATGTGGGAAAGCCTTCAGTCGCGTGTCAGCCCTCTTACTGCACAAGAAAATGCACAAGAGAAAGAAGAAACACGAGTGCAGTGCGTGTGGGAGATGCTTCAGTAGGAAATCGGCCCTTGATAGACACAGAAGAAGTCACTGTGGAGAGGAAATCGGTGAAGGGGAGACAGCTGTGAGGCTCAGCCTGCGGCAGAGCGGCCCCCACTTAGAAAGTCCTTACGAGTGTAGGAAGTGTGGGAAATCCTTCGACAGGGTTTCATCCATCGTGCTTCACCAGAGAATCCACACTGCAGACACACCCTACAAATGTGATAAATGTCAGAAGGGCTTCAGGCGGCTTCCTACCCTCATCCTTCACCTCAGACTTCACAATGCAGAGATGCCCAGGTGCCGCGAATGCTGGATGGTCTGCAGTCAGCCCTCTTCCCTGCTCCAGCATCCCAAAGCGCCCGTGAGGAAGCAGAAGCTGTTTGAGTGCAAGGAGTGCGGGAAGATGTTTTCTGGAACAGCAAACCTGAAGATCCATCAGAACATTCATTCTGAAGAGAAGCCTTTCCGGTGTAGCAAGTGTAGCAAAGTCTTTGGCCGCCAGTCATTTCTCATTGAACATCAGCGTATCCACACCGGGGAGAAACCCTATCAGTGCGAGGAGTGTGGGAAAGCCTTCAGCCACCGCATCTCCCTCACCCGGCACCGGAGGACCCACAGCGAGGACAGGCCCTACGTGTGCGAGCAGTGTGGCAAGGCCTTCAGCCAGGGTGCCCACCTGGCCCAGCATGCGCGGATCCACACCGGGGAGCGGCCCTACGCCTGCGCCGCCTGTGGCAAGGCCTTCCGCCAGCGCACCTCCCTGATCCTGCACGAGCGTAGCCACACCGGGGAGAAACCCTACGCGTGCGGCCAGTGCGGCAAGGCCTTCAGCAGCGGCTCGGACCTCATCCGGCACCAGAGGAGCCACTCCTCAGAGAAGCCCTATGCGTGTGGCCAGTGCGGGAAGGCCTATAGCCGGAGCTCGTCCCTGATCCGGCACCAGAGCACGCATGCCGGAGGGAAAGCCTGAGCGCCGGCGCGGAGGAGTGGGTGGCCGGAGCCAGTGAGGCCATGGGACAGCTGGGACCCGGGGGGGACACATCCCACTTTGAGAGCCAGAGCTCAGAAGTCAGTGGTGACCTTGCCGTGGGTCTTGTGTCAGGAACCTGCAGACTCAGAGGCCCCAGCCCCTCGGGGAAGAATCGAACAAGGAGACGAGGGGCCTAGAGGGGCAACTCCACTTCCGTCTGGACACCAGGGAGACAGCACTGGGGTCTCCGGCCGGCTCCTCAGGGTGCTGGGGAAGGGTTGGAGGGCTGGGGCGGGCGATGGGAAGGCAGTGTCCAGCACTCTGGGCGTCTGGGGCTGCCTGCCCCGTCTGTGCAGGGGGGTTACGGCTCCCGGGTTGGGTCTCAAGTCTCCCCCAGAGTGTGTCGTGCTGTGAGGAGACCTGACAGCCTAGGTTCAGGGCCTTTCAGGGTCCAGCATGAGGACCCTGGCCGCTCCCTGTCAGAGGGCACTTCAGCAGTGGTTAGAACCCGGTGCTGGTGGAGGCGGGGCCCCTTTGTGGGGGTCTGTGGTCTGGTGAGCGACATGAACCACAGCCCCTGAGGACTGGGCCTGTGGTCTGTGCCAGTGTGTCCTCGTGCCAGCACCACATTGGCCGTCAGTGACTATGTCAGTCACGTCAGTTCCCGGCTCCATGCGTTAATCACACATTTTGCTGCCAGTGTCATTTCCAGGCTCTTGGGGACCACACACAGTCCTGCAATCTGGACCCCACTTGTGGGGCAGGGTTGTAGCAGGCCTCAGGGCCAGTTGAGGGTGACCTGCCTGTCCGTGTCCCCTGAGTCACCACACAGAGGAGATGGGGGCCTGGCTCCAGTGCCAGGGAGGGTGCACGGGTGTGGAGCCACAGTGTCGTCCTGTCTCCATGGACACAGGGACCCATCTTAGTGGAAGAAAGGGTGGGGCTGGCTGGGAGTCAGCGCTTCCCAGGGGGCAGTGCTGGTCTGTTGTCAGGTGAACTGGGGCCCTGCTGGGCAGTGTGGAGTGACACGCCTTCCAGGAGTGGCTGGCTGCGGGCGCCCCGTGTCTCCTTCCCTGGAAACTGCCTGGGGTCCCACTAAGACCTTCCGCGTGGGTGGGGGGCGACAGAGAGGCCGGGCCTCCGGTTCTGGACGCGACCTAGGGGCTAGATGCGCTCGCGCCAGTTCTGTGGAAATGCAGCGGCAGCGTTCGAGTGGGGGGGGGGGAGGGGCGCAGCAGCCGGGTGGGGTGGCCTGTCCCTGTTAGCCCCCTGCCCCCGTTAGCCCCCTGCCCCAGCAAGGTAGGAGGCATGGTCAGAGCCTGGGGCCACTGTCTAGACCCCAACTCCGCACGACAACCCAGGGGAGGCTTGGATCTCGGTGACCTGCACAGTGGACCTGAACCCAGCCAGCTCCCAATGGACGGACGGACGGACGGGAGCCTGCCCGGGCGGAGCGCAGCGGCTGGGCGGGCGGCACAGATCCGGCTTGGCTGGGCTTGTGTTGCCCAACGCCATGAGCAGAGATGGCCGCGACCCCAACACCAAGGGCAGAAGCAGCTGCGGCCCTGCGCCAGGGCCAAGGGCAGGGACCGGAGGGGCCACCATGCACCTGAGGGAGGACTGGGGCGAGAAGGCCGGACACCAGCGAGGGGGCCGGGCAGAGCCGACGACAGCCCTGACCACACGGGAACGCTGCGAGGAGCACCGACAGCAAGGCCGAAGCCGCCCACGTGGAAGGGCCCCGAGTCCTTGGAGGAGGGAGAGGCGACGAGACCCGGTGTGGACACCAGAGACGGGGTGGTGGGAGGCAAGTTTATTATTGTTTTTGGCTGGGGTGTGGGGCAAGGACTCCCCAGAGAGTGGGGAGCAGAACAGGTGCATTCCCTGAGGCACTGCTGAAGGGCAGCAGGGACACAGGAGGGGTTTGGGATGTGCTGGGGTCACTCCCTGGCCGGGTGGGCTTGGGTGAGGGGCTGCGGACAGCTTCGTAGCTGACTCCTGCACCCGGGGGCCCAGCCCTTTCTCCCTGCGGACTGGCTCTGGCCTGGTGGGGGGGTCGCCCCTGCTCCTCCTGGCCTGCCCACTCCGGCCCGTTGTGCTCCTCATCCTGTGTGTTCGGTTGCGTCTGACCCACTCCTTCCTGGGGCTCCCTCCCAGCTCCGAGCGTGCGTCGTGGGTGCGGTCGCCTTCATGTTTCCCTGTGCGGCCCTGGAGGATGTCTCCTCATTTCATTTCGGACTTTGCAAAGGGTGAAGGTCTCGGTCACTGACAGAGGACGGGTGGACTGACTTGGCTCAGAACGCGGCTCCGTTTCTCACACCCTCGAGCCCCGGCCCCCAGCCAGCAAGAAGCCACGTGGCCCGGCTCGTGGGCAGTCAGCCCGCTGACGCTGTCGCTGTACTCCTGACCCACACACGAGCCTGTTCTCGCCTCGCCCGACACCGTTTGCTCGGCCTTCCGTGCCGGCGTGTGGACAGAGCCAGACGTGCGCTGTCCAACCCGCCAAGCAGATTTGGTTTTCTCAGGACAACGCAGATGCTGGCGAGCGGCCCACAGCCTGCGTGGACCCACTGTCCGCCTCGGCGCCGAACCGGCTCCCTCGCGTGTTTCCGGCTTCCTCCGCCAGTCTGAGAGCCCCTGGGGGTGACTGTTTCTCGGTTGTGAAACAGATTTCCTCTGGCCTCCGCGAGACGCAGCCCCTGCACCTCCGTGCACGCGCCACCTGCCGCCCGCACACCGGCTGAGAGGAAGGTGTCTGATTCACAGCGCCCTTCCCGGAGGGGGACAGTCCGCAGGCTGTGTGGTAACTTCCCCGGACTCTGACTTTAAGATCTTTTGTTTCCACACCTTTGCCAGTAACATGGAAACCTTTTCCTGGTCACATCGAGGATTGTTGGGCTTGTTCTCTGCTTGAAAAGCGTTTTTGCTCTCTGATTGTTTCACATGTGACAAGAGACTGTTTTTGTAGACAAACTTTGTCGGGACGTAGAGCCAGCGACGAGTCGCCTCACGAACGGCATGTGCACGTCTGCACACGGCGGGCGGGTGGGCGGGCGGCGTCCGTACCACAGTGCTTCCACCCTCGAAACAGCCTCCGGGGAGGCTACAGGTTACTTTGGGGCGTGCCATCATCTACATGTGCCCCCACAGGGTAGCGCTGGAGCGGAGCTTCCCTTTCGCCCTCTATGCAGCGTTCACCCTCGGTCCCTACTCAGGCGGCCTGGGGACTCATCCTGCAGAGAGCTAGGCAGCCCTACAAGGTGATGCGCTGGAGCGGGGTGCCGCCAGCCGTGGGGTGCTAGCATCGCCTGCCCCCACGGCTACTTACACGTGACGCTTACTCAGGCGTTTGCGGGTGAGGACCAACCGACGGTTTGGGGTGCTTTCCCTCTGGTTCTGGGATCACAGCTTAGAAGCCCGACAGCCTTTTCTACAGACGATAACGGGTTTAGCACAGTTCAGGCCTGAACTGGGGAGAGGGAGTCAGGCTCACCCTGCATCCTCCTCTGGTGACTGATCCTGTCGCGTTTTCTTTAGCACCAGGCCTGCCCTTGTGTTAGTGTAAATGCAAACAGCTCAGTGAATTCTAAGTGGTTTTTAAGTCAGGCGTTCTGAACAGCGAGTAGCTAACGGCGCCTCCTCACGGCGGCTGGAGGGAGCCGCCGTCTTGACCCTCCCCCGGCCCCGGCCCAAACAGCGCAGTCGCGGAGCCCGAGCTGCGGCTACTCTTGTTACTTCTGTGGTCCGTGTCGCGACGGCCGGCTGCTCTGTGTGTTTCTCCCTGCGTCACGCGTGCACTGGCCTCTGGGCTTCGCTCCTTGCCAACGAGCGACGTCCGAGCTTCACCATCCCAGTCCCCCCACTCACTTCTGAGGTAGGGCCGTTGCTCCAACCGCAAGAAAACTGGCGCTAGCTAAAGGCAAACTCGTTCCCTAAAATTCGAGGCCGAAACAGCGACCGAGCGAGACCCCAGCCCTCCAGATGCTGGAACCGAGAGCGTAAACGTAGAGGGAGGCAGCTGCCGCCCGGAGGCGGGGCTCTGGGCGCAGACAGCCGGCGGGGGGAGGCGGGCGGCGCCTCAGCTTATTTTGAGGAATGTGTGCGTGACCCGAAGGCTGAGATGGGGCGAGGGTGATGGCGAGGCGCACTCGGGGCAGCCCAGCTCTGCGTGAGTCCGGCTGCCATGCGGACAAGCGACGGGGAGAACCAACCGGTCGGACTGCTGCTGCCGCGCCGGGCCAGGTGTCACTGCGGACTGGGCCAGGGATGGAGGGCGGCGCCGACCCGCGGGCAGCTAGGAGATCAAGCCCACCGCTCTCGGCGGCGGGCTGGGCAGGGAGGGCGGGGGCGAGGCCAGCGGCAGGAAGGGCTCCGCGCTGTGGGTGCGCTCGTGGTGGGCGAGGTGCGCGCGCTGCCGGAAGGCCTTGCTGCAGCCCTTGCAGGCGTAGGGCCGCTCCCCGGTGTGGATCCGCTGGTGCAGCGTGAGGGAGCCGCTGTAGCTGAAGGCCTTGCCGCACACGCCGCAGGCGTAGGGCTTCTCCCCGGTGTGGATGCGCCGGTGCTGCGCGAGGCCCGCGTTCTGGCTGAAGGTCTTCCTGCACTCCTTGCACACGTAGGGCTTCTCCCCGGTGTGGCTCCTCTGGTGCTGCGCGAGCGACGAGCTGTTGCTGAAGGCCTTGCCGCACTCGACGCAGGCGTAGGGCTTCTCCCCGGTGTGCACCCGCTGGTGCTGGTCCAGGTACGCGATCTGGCCGAAGGCCTTGCCGCACACCTTACACGCGTAGGGCTTCTCGCCCGTGTGCACGCGCTGGTGCTGCGCCAGGTGCGCGTACTGGCTGAAGGCCTTGCCGCACTCGCCGCAGGCGTACGGCCGCTCGCCCGTGTGGATCCGCTGGTGCACGATGAGGTACCCGCGGTGGCTGAAGGCCTTGCCGCACATGCCGCAGGCGTAGGGCTTCTCCCCGGTGTGGATCCGCTGGTGCTGCGCGAGAAAGGAGCCGTTGCTGAAGGCCTTGCCGCACTCGACGCACTCGAAGGGCCGCTCGCCGGTGTGCACCCGCCGGTGCTGCGTCAGGTGCGCGATCTGGCTGAAGGCCTTGCTGCAGTCCTCACACTGGTAGGGCTTCTCGCCCGTGTGCACCCGCCGGTGCTGCGCCAGGTGCGCGTTCTGGCTGAAGGCCTTGCTGCAGTCCTCACAGGCGTACGGCCGCTCGCCCGTGTGGATGCGCCGGTGCTGCGCCAGGTTGGCGCTCTGGCTGAAGGCCTTGCCGCACTCCACGCAGGCGTAGGGCTTCTCCCCGGTGTGGATCCGCTGGTGGAGCGTGAGCGAGGAGCTCTGGCGGAAGACCTTCTCGCAGTCGCCACACTTCAGGAGCTTCTTCTCCACGCAGACTTTCTTACGCCTCACCTCGGCAGCCTTCTTCCGGTAGCTTCTCTTCTGTGGCTCTCGCTTACGTAGGCTTTCTTTGGTGGGGAGACTCTGCTTTCTATCGCACGTGGCATCCCGGGGGAAGGCTGGCCAAGATCTGCCAGACTCGCTGCTCGGGTCTCCGGCGAGGCGCTCCCCATGAGCCAAGAGCAGCTGCCGGGGGTGGGCCCCCCGGGCCCCAAGGCGGCTCTGGCGCCAGGCCTCACGGTCGCAGTCCTGGCTCGGTGCGGGGCGGTCGGGGCTGTGCCGGGGATGGCTTCTTCCCGCTACCACTGCTTCAGGCGACTCCTCATAAATAACCTGCTTCGAGGAAGGCTCGCGGCTCTTGAACAGACGCCCCCAATCTAAAAGAGAGCAAGAAAACACATGTCTTTTGTATCTGTGCACCGGAAGAGGACTCATCAAACAAGAACCGGCGGCTGAAATACCGGCAGGCTGAGCGGCTCAAATGCGGTCTCGGTTAGGCGGGATCATAAAGGCTGAGAACTGGAGGACGCTGGAGGTAAGTGAAGCGCACAGCCGCGAAGACGCCTGGAAAGGGGTCTCCGACACCCACGGCCGCCATTTCACCCCTTAACAGCCTCCAGAGTGCGGCTCCCGGCTCGGCGTCTGCACGCCAACC